>NW_028242694.1:0-72920 GCF_964263255.1 Lissotriton vulgaris | reverse complement strand
CTAAAGTAATGTATGACCACATCTAGGCAGAAAATACTTGATAATCATTCCATAACAGCTTATATCACACAGCGCCTCCCCCAGCAACAGCAGCTGTGTGCAATTGGGCTCAGCAGCAGCGAGGGCAGTCAGGTGCACCCTGGGACCACGAGTACCACCAGGGTAACAGGCACGTCAGGGCGGACTTCTCCCCCAAGAACAGCACAGCAACAAGGCAGCAAGAAAGGTCCTCAGGTCGGCAGAATAGACAAGCATTTACAATGCAATGGTCTCGGCATTATTAAAAGGTAGAGCTATTGGCATTGCTCATGACATTTTTTTTTTTAAATCATAAATAAATGGCATTGTCCGATTGTGTGCGCGGGGAAGCAAGCACTCCCCCTAGACTTATGCTGCACCTGCTGTGTTAGAGGGAAGCTCACCAGCTACTGCCAAAGCTATGCTTTTGAACTGCTTGTGTTAGTCAATAGTGGTAAAGCCTACTCGCAATATAAAGCCCAAATTAATGATCTTTTGGAGTGCATGCTTTTAATGGCGCTCTCTACTGAAAATCCAATCTTCCAGGCTATGCAAATTGTCCTTTAAAATGTGGGGTCCACCTCTAGCAGAAACTGCAAGCACATCCTAGGCGCCAGAATTTCAGGATTTCACATACTTGCAGCTCAGGGCTGTAAATCGTGCGAAATCGACAACCTATTAATGGAACTTCTCTCACTCAGGCTCCGAGGCAGGTGAGGTGGAGAGTAGGTGAGGCGAGGCACAGGCTCCGAGGCAGGTGAGGTGGGGCTGAGGGGAGGCTAGAGGTACCCAAGACGTAGAGGGGTGGAACAGACTGAGGCAGGTGGGGTCCGAGGGCAGGAGAGGGGTGGGTGGAGGTAGAGGGGTGGTACAGACGGTGAGGCAGGCAAACACATGGCAGGAGCGGGGTGGGTGGAGGTACATGGTACGGTGGAAACTGTGAAGCAAGTGTATATAGGGTAAGATTTTTTGGGTGGAAGTAAAGGGGTGGGCCAGACAGTGAGGGTATATGAGGTCAGTTAAAAAAAAAGACAGCGCAAGCAAGACCTAAAAGACGTACAGCAACTTCATCACAGTCTGGCTTACTTCACTCAATCGAAAATCTCACGAATGTCAGACTTTACAATAATTAGTAGCATGAATGAAAAGAGCTGGGGGGAAAAGCTGTCACACTAAGCCAATGTAGCCCCCCCCATAAGGTCTAAAATCAAATATCACCTGCACATTGGTAATCTTACTATTGGTTACTTTCATACAAAATCACTCTCCCACAAACTGTTTCTCGGGCACACTGTAGACGCTGACGGCATTGTAACAGTGAGTCCAGCAAATAATTGTGTACCCAGCAAATGGTTATATATTATTAACCCCATGAAGAAATCTGTCTCATATTATAACTGCCAAACAAGATAAAGCAATCGTTCCAGGCACACGTTCAATTGACGTCCATTTGCTCGCTCCTACGACAGCAAAATTACATTTTAAAGCGAGAGCAGGATTATGCACGACTCTGACAAGATCCAGAGCCTATCACACTGTGTTTAGGCAACTTTGCCAATAAAAAAACGCCGCTTAAAATAATAAGCACTTGTCTCGGTCCAAGGTTTAGACACTGAACGGTCTCAAAGGTGCACGATCATTCATTTCACACCGCGGTCAAGATGTTTAATACCAGTTTCCGACGCTTATAACACGAGTGTGGACACTATCAGTGAGATCTTGATTTACTTTAACCAAATTTGTAACATATGGTTTCTATTCATTTAATGCTATCATATGTGTCTACGTCACCTATGAGGACTTGGATAATCTAAATATTTCATATGAACTTTTTCG
Source organism: Lissotriton vulgaris (assembly GCF_964263255.1). NCBI lineage: Eukaryota > Metazoa > Chordata > Amphibia > Caudata > Salamandridae > Lissotriton > Lissotriton vulgaris. The sequence goes on along the minus strand of NW_028242694.1, from coordinate 71,066 downwards.
GCCGCATGTCGATAGTCCTCGTATAGGGTGGGGACTTAAAGATCAGCAGAGAGAGGCAAACGTGTGCTAAAAGCATTAGGATGTAATCATCCCCGAACGCAGTAGGGAGGAACAGACAGGCTGCCACTGCCTGCGAAGCTTGGGTGATTGGGAAGGCTACGGTCAAGATGAGGGAGGCTAAAGTCAGAGGAGATCTACTTGGACAGTGGTTACCTGTCCTCGTTCTTTCCTTTCTGTTTCTTCCCCATGGCGGCGGCGCTGTTGGCTTCTCGTGCTCTCTACCCGGCTTGCGCTATTATGGTTTGTGGTCTCTCTGCCCTCAACCCACGGCCCGGCACAGCCACACTGCACATATGGTAAGGAGGAAGCCGAAAACTGCGCATGAGCCTCAGCGTCTCCGGTGCGTGCTGATGACGGAACCGGGAATCCAGCGCTAGCTGAGACAGATAGAGCGTCCTCCGCTCAAATGCTGACCGCGGTGTATGCCCTACGCTGGAGCCCCCTTTCTTATGACTTTAGAAGATAAACCAGGCAGGGAAAGAACAGAAGGAACGAGCCGTGTGCACGTGCGCACCTAGCTCAGGTTTCGTCAAAATCCTTGGACAATGCGTGCGTGGTGCAAGTGCTGTGACAGTGTTTGAATTGAAACAGTAAAGGATCGAGGTCTCGAGATGACTAGATTGTGTCGCCATGTTTGGTGAGGCAAGTGCGCATACCATTTCCAACTAAATTGGGTTTTCTGTTAAGCCGTGGCAGGGCCGTTGTCTACAATTTGAACAGGTTAAAGTTGTGCAATACCAGTGCTGGCATAGTGTACTGGGCAGCAGGTAACTGTTACACCTCCGAAAGCTTTTCACAGAGGTTGACGGCTGTGCCTGGCTTTTAAGAGCCTGCTTCTCTCCGTCACATGACACTGACCAACTCGAGATGAAGCTATAACAAGCATTATCATAACTCGTACCATGATGCGGGTATCTGCTCTGAAATGCACACACGAGCGGGAGGGGGGCGGGAAACACACACACGGACAGCAAAAATACACGGAGAGCGGGAGGGGGGGCGGGAAACAAACAGGGGGCGGGAAACACACACGGACAGCGAAAATACACGGCGAGCGGGAGGGGGGCGGGAAACAGACGCTCTGAAATGCACACACGAGCGGGAGGGGGCGGGAAACACACACACGGACAGCAAAAATACACGGAGAGCGGGAGGGGGCGGGAAACAAACAGGGGGCGGGAAACACACACACGGACAGCGAAAATACACGGCGAGCGGGAGGGGGGCGGGAAACAGACGCTCTGAAATGCACACACGAGCGGGAGGGGGCGGGAAACACACACACGGACAGCAAAAATACACGGAGAGCGGGAGGGGGCGGGAAACAAACAGGGGGCGGGAAACACACACACGGACAGCGAAAATACACGGCGAGCGGGAGGGGGGCGGGAAACAGACGCTCTGAAATGCACACACGAGCGGGAGGGGGCGGGAAACACACACACGGACAGCAAAAATACACGGAGAGCGGGAGGGGGCGGGAAACAAACAGGGGGCGGGAAACACACACACGGACAGCGAAAATACACGGAGAGCGGGAGGGGGGCGGGAAACAGACAGGGGGAAGAAGGCACGGAGGGAAACAGCCACGATCTTACCTTCACTGCGAAGGATCGAAAATGGCGGACACAAGCTCCGAGATTTTTTCAGATTTGGGGGCGTGGTTTTGATGTTCTGAGTGACGGACAACGTCACTGTCTAAAGAACATCAAAAATTACGCCCCCAAATCCGAAAAGGACGGAGCTTGTTTGGAGTGACGCATCTCTCCTCCAATGGCTGGCCTCCGTTTAGGAAGCCAGCCAATGAAGGAGAGATGGGGCACGGAGGCGGGACCTTCGCCGCTACTCAGACTCATTAAATCTCCGGCCTAAGACTGCGCAAGCGCAGCCTTTTAGGCCTTCGACCTAAAAAGCAGTTTAAAATGGGCCCACGCTGCGTGGGGGAAGGCGACACTTTAAGCGCGATGACAGCGCCTCCCCCAGCAGCAGCAGCTGTGTGTAATTGGGCTCAGCAGCAGCCAGGGCAGTCAGGTGCACCCTGGGACCACGAGTCCCACCAGGGTAAAAGGCACATCAGGACGGACTTCTCCCCTCTGCATAGCACAGCAACATGGCAGCAAGAAAGGTCCTCAGGTCGGCAGAATAGAAAAAGCAGTTTAAAATGGGCCCCACTCAATATCATGAAGAAGTTTTTACTTCAATAGCAACTGTCAAAAAGTAGTTGTCTAAGTCTTAATTGAAGCTAGACTGTACTATATTAAGGCAATTTATTTAGCAGTTCCCATAAAAAACTTTGTTGACTTGAATTTGTGCAACATTCTGCTGCCTGCCTCATATTCAGTATCTCAAGATATAACAGGATATCACCTAAGAACCCAGCACTGGCTACCTTTTGATCTAGAGCTGCCTTTCCTATCCTTTCTCATCGTACTTTAAATTCTTACTTCAGTACGGTCCTACTTTTCTAAACTCCAGAATTTCCCTGTATGAGACAGACAAATCTTTAAGCTTCACCAATAGTTTCCATTATTATTTCACAGGACACTTAAAATGCATGTAGTTTCAGCAAGGATATGACTATATGGGGTTAGCCAAAGTCGCCAAATTAATTTTTGTGTTTTTCATCCCATAACATGCGGTGTAGTGGAAAAGTTAAGGAGTCCAGTATTGCAATCTTGGTTCTCCTACATGACCAAATTGTTTGATCTTAGGCAAATCATGTTCTCCATAGGTCTTTGTTTTGCTATCGGCTATTAGCTCATGAACTTCCTGACCAGTACTAGAATTGAAAGATTTTAGAGAGGGTACCTGCCCATTTAAGCCTGTGTCATCCTCATCTTTTACACTCCTGATTTTTAGCACTTCTAAAGGTACAGATGTTCATAAAGTAGCCTGTGTAGGTCTCTGCCTGTGCTGCAAGTCCTTCACAGGTGCCGTGATAACATGCTGGCACCTCACAACTCTGCAAAGTGGTTGTACTAAGTGTCAGTACTGAGACATTCTACTGCCCTGGACTGCTCCAGGCTTCCAAGCTGGCATGCTTGGTTTACTTTCTTTTTTGATTAGCCTGCTTGTCTGCATCAGTCATCTAGGAACCCAAAAATGTTGGACATTTGGTGTCCTACATGGCCTTACTGCAGGCTACAGGGCCAACATGTAAAATGAGGGACAATCCTACATCACTAGGACCCCCCCATCCTACTTCGCTGGGACTCACAGCACTCGACTATGACTGTGAGGTCCAAGGGAGGGAGTATCTCCTGGACCTCACAACACTGGATCATTGCTACGAGGCCCAATGGGAGAATGGGCAGTATGGCAGTGATATTCTCATAGGGAATAGTGCATGCAAAGTATATGGGTCACCACTTTCCCCCTGTACATTGTCTGGACATTAAAATACAGTCATACATTGGTTATATTAGGCTCCTAATGCCCACGGACACTGATGCCACAGTAACTGCTGCACTATTGACAGCGATGCCACAGAAAGGGGTCTCATTTACTGATCCTTACAGCAATGAGCTTGTGTTGTGAGGCCCAAGGGAGGATCGCCTTCCCTCAGACCTCATAGCTGTGGCAGAACATTAGCCCCACAGAGCCTGTGGTGCGGGGCGCAATCTCCAGACGATCTCCTCTGGCACTGTGCAAGGGCGGCGGGCTCGTGGCCTGAGAGCTCCTTATGTAGTCCGTTGGGGAGCTCCATATACTTTGCAAGGGTACTCTGCAGCCCCGCCCTCACGTTTCATTATACCAAGTGCCTCATAGGACCACTTCTGTGATGCTAAAAGGGGCTGGGTCTCAGAGACGTTGCAATGATGCCAGAAGCTCTCTTTGGTGCAAGCAAGGAAAATTACCCTCCCCCATTGCTGTCCAGTGTCTGGAGCATAATAATCAGCCTTAGTTTTGGTGCATTGGGCCCATATCGCTAGAGGACAACAATACCCCTGCACTTGCTACAGTGTTGAATGCTACACCCCTCAGAGATGCCTGTTCTTCTGGCCCTCACTGCTTTACTCCAGTGCTGCGTGGTCCATGGGATAATGTGCCACTCCTGGGCCTCAAAGTGTTGGATCATGGCTGCGAGGTCCATGGGAGAGTGCCACTGGTATAGCATTGACTCATTGGGTCCTGATGCAAGCAAAGCAAATTGGCCTCCAACCCACTTTGTGGTCAGTTACACACACCCATAATGTTGATGAAATGGGTACCTAACATCCCTGAGCCCTGGTGCCATTGCACCTGCTTAAGTATTGACAGTTACACCCCTGAGAGGCTCCATCCTATGGTCCATTGTTGTGAAGCATATAAGGTGCACAACCTCTTCTAAGCCTCACAGTGCTTAAACATGACTCCGAGGCTGAGAGGAAGTGGTGCCTCTCCTGGGCTTTGCTGCACCGGAACATGGCTGCAAAGCCCATGGAAGAGAGATACGTAGAATATCAATTGTGCCATGTTCCCTGGCGCAAAATAAATGCAACTCCACCCCTTCCACTGTCTGGACTGTAAAGTACAGCAATAAAAAGGGTAAACAAGAAACGCTTCACAGTACCATGAAGTACTGGCATAACAATTCCCAAGCCCAACAGTTGAAGGACACAAGCAACTACAATGGGATCCAAAGCCCTACAATGGACCCAACAATGCTGTGAAGTTCTCATCTTAATAGGAAGCAGGAGCAAAAACAGGATGCTGGGAATGCTAACCTCTTTTACGCTCCAAGGTGGATGGGCGGATCTGACTTTCAGTATATGTTCCTGGAGTTTCATGACTCAGGGATGAAAATCACCTCATGACAAATGAATGAGACAAGGCGCAAGGGACATAGAAATAATTGCCCTCAGGTCAGACAACAATTTGAGTTCAGATTAGACAAAGCTGACTGATGTGTCAGGAAAATATAGGTACTGCTAGATATAAAAAAAACAACACATTAGTCTTCAGATATTTTATTCTAGCTGCAATGAGGTACAGGAAGTAGAAAAGAATACAAATGAAATACATTTACATTAATGGCTGATATTCTCAAGTGTGACACAGGCCTTAGGTGGCAATCTCTATTTTAAAGCTACTGTGGATAGGACTCAATATATGAAGTCCCAATGATCCAACTCACTAAGATTGAAAACCTTTGCAATAAAAGAGCTGTTGGTTTTTGAGTGATGATTTCCATAGTCCATTTTGTTATTATTTCAATTTTATGTGGGGGGCATACTTTTTATATAAACTCTATTCCTCCTCTTACCATTTACCTAACCTCCCATGCTACCATTTACACCACCCATTGGCATTGCATCACTTCTCTGTTTAGCCATATAAAAACGTGTTTTTGTGTTTACTGCTGGATTAACTTACTTTTACAATGAGTAAATCAAAACTAAAACTGATCAATGCTTAAGGGAACCAGTGTTTCTGTTTTACTGAGTTTACTGTAATATCTATACTGAGTACCCAATTGCACATTCCCAGTACAACCTAGTATCAACATGTTATATGTTTTGAACCAATACTCAATCACTATATTCAATGCCTCTCTTAAACAAAATACAAAATCAACAGTTGATGGACAGAATGCAGAACAATGTCATACATTCACACCAGTACAGATATCTGGGCCTAAATCCATTGTTTATTTTGCTCACCCTGCCATTCCAGTTTGAACCAAGCCATATGCAAATCAGTCTTGACCCAGTGCTACATGGAAGCAGTTTGGCCCGAACTGCCAAGCCAGGTCCTCCCTGGACTGGAAACAAGCATCCTAGGACCGGTTTTGGGGTTTCACCCCTCTTCAGCCAGGATAGCTTGATCCCAGTGGCATGGAGAGCACGGGACTCACGTCTGAGCATACCCATCCCACTTGGTGTGACAAATGCAAAAAAAACAGTTGATGGACAGAATGCAGAACAATATCATACATTCCCCCCAGAACGGAGATCTGGGCCTCAATCCATCGTTTTTTTTGCTCACCATGCCATTCCAGGTTGAACCAAGCCATATGCAAATAAATCAGTCTTGACCCTGTGCCACATAGGAACAGTCCAGCCCGAATTTCCAAGCCAGGTCCTCCCTGGACTGGAAACAAGCATCCTAGGACCAGTTTCGGGGTTTCACCCCTCTTCAGCCAGGATAGCTTGATTCCAGTGGCATGGAGAGCAAGGGACTCACATCTGAGCATACCCGTTACACTCTGGGTGAAGAATGCAAAAACAACAGTTGATGGACAGAATGCAGAAAAATGTCATACATTCACCCCAGTACAGAGATCTGGGCCTAAATCCATCAGTTTTTTTGCTCACCGTGCCATTATAGTTTGAACTCAGCCATATGCTAATCAGTCTTGACCCTGTGCCACATGGGAACAGTCCAGCCCGAACTGCCAAGCCAGGTCCTCCCTGGACTGGAAACAAGCACCCTAGGACCGGTTTCAGGGTTTTACCCCTCTTCAGCCAGGATAACTTGATTTTAGTGGCATGGAGAGCACAGGACTCACGTCTGAGCATACCCGTCCCACTCGGGGTGACAAATGCAAAAACAACAGGTGATGGATGTGTTTTGCTGTTCACCCTATGTGGGAAGGGTATGCCCAGATGTGGGTCCTGTGCTCACTACGCCACTGGAGTCAAGCTATCCTGGCTGATGAAGGCTGATATCTGGACTGTTCCCATGAGGCACAGGGTCAAGACTGATTTGCATATGGCCATGTCAGAACTGGGGTGGCTTGGTGAGCAAAATGAGGGATTAAACCCAGATCTGTGACTGGGGGTGAATGTTTTGCCATGTGCAACATTACGTCCATCATCTTGTGTGTGTTGCTGTTCACCCTATGTGGGAAGGGTATGCCCAGACGTGGGTCCCGTTCTCACTCCACCACTGGAGTCAAGCTATCCTGGCTGAAGAAGGCTGATAGCCAGAAACGGGTCCTAGGATGCTTGATTCCGGTCCAGGGAAGACATGGCTTGGCAGTAAGGTCTGGACTGTTCCCATAAGGCTCAGGGTCAAGACTGATTTGTATATGGCCATGTTGGAACTGGGGTGGCTAGGTGAGCAAAATTTTGATGGATTAAACCAAGATCTGTGACTGGGGGTGAATGTTTTGCCATTGTGCAACATTCCGTTCATCATCTGGTGTGTTTTGCTGTTCACCCTATGTGGGAAGGGTATGCCCAGACGTGGGTCCCGTGCTCACTACGCCAATGGAGTCAAGCTATCCTGGCTGATGAAGGCTGATAGCCAGAAACCGGTCCTAGGTTGCTTGATTCTTGTCCAGGACAGACTTGGCTTGGCAGTTTGGTCTGGACTGTTCCCATGAGGCACAGGGTCAAGACTGATTTGCATATGGCCATGTCTGAACTGGGGTGGCTTGGTGAGCAAAATAATGATGGATTAAACCCAGATCTGTGAGTGGGGGTGAATGTTTTGCCATTGTGCAACATTCCGTCCATCATCTTGTGTGTTTTGCTGTTCACCCGATGTGGGAAGGGTATGGCCAGACGTGGGTCCCGTGCTCACTAAGCCACTGGAGTCAAGCTATACTAGCTGATGAAGGCTGATAGCCAGAAACCGGTCTTAGGATGCTTGATTCCAGTCCAGGGAATACATGGCTTGGCAGTTTGGTCTGGACAGTTCCAATGAGGCACAGGGTCGAGACTGATTTACATATGGCCATGTCTGAACTGGAGTGGCGTGGTGAGCAAAATAATGATGGATTGAACCCAGATCTGTGACTGGGGGTGAATGTTTTGCCATTATGCACCATTCCGTGCATCATCTTGTGTGTTTTGCTGTTCACCCTATGTGGGAAGGGTATGCCCAGACATTTGTCCCGTGCTCACTACACCACTGGAGTCAAGCTATCCTGGCTGATGAAGGCTGATAGCCAGAAACCGGTCCTAGGATGCTTGAGTCCGGTCCAGAGAAGACATGGCTTGGCAGTTCGGTTTGGACTGTTCCCATGAGGCACAGGGTCAAGACTGATTTGCATAATGCCATTTCTGAACTGGGGTGGTTTGGTGAGCAAAATAATAATGAATTGAACCCAGATCTGTGACTGGGGTGAATGTTTTGCCATTGTGCAACATTCCATCTATCATCTTGTGTGTTTTGCTGTTCACCCCATGTGGTAGGGGAATGCCCAGATGTGGGTCCCGTGCTCACTACGCCACTGGAGTCAAGCTATCCTGGCTGATGAAGGGTGATAGCCAGAAACCGGTCCTAGGATGCTTGATTCCGGTTCAGGGAAGACATGGCTTGGCAGTTCGGTCTGGACATTTCCCATGAGGCACAGGGTCAAGGCTGATTTGCATATGGCCATGTCTGAACTGGGGTGGCTTGGTGAGCAAAATAACGATGGATTAAACCCAGATCTGTGACTGGGGGTAAATGTTTTGCCATTGTGCAACATTCCGTCCATCATCTTGTGAGCTTTGCTGTTCACCCTATGTGGAAAGGGTATGCCCAGACTTGGGTCCCATGCTCACTACGCCACTTGAGCCAAGCTGTCCTGGCTGAGGAAGGCTGATAGCCAGAAACCGGTCCTAGGATGCTTGATTCCAGTCCAGGGAAGACACGGCTTGGCAGCTCAGTCTGGACTGTTCCCATGAGGCACAGGGTCAATGCTGATTTGCACATGGCCATGTCTGAACTGGGGTCGCTTGGTGAGCAAAATAATGATGGATTAAACCCAGATCTGTGCCTGGGGGGGAATGTTTTGCCATTGTGCAACATTCCGGCCATCATCTTGTGTGTTTTGCTGTTCACCCTATATGAGAAGGGTATGTCCATACGTGGGTCCCGTGCTCACTACGCCACTGAAGTCAAGCTATCCTGGCTGATGAAGGCGGACAGCCAGAAACCGGTCCTAGGATGCTTGATTCCGGTCCAGGGAAGACATGGCTTGGCAGTTCGGTCTGGACTGTTCCCATGAGGCACAGGGTCAAGACTACTTTGCATATGGCCATGTCTGAACTGGGGTGGCTTGGTGCGCAAAATAATGATGGATTAAGCCCAGATCTGTGACAGGGGGGGTATGTTTTGCCATTGTGCAACATTCCGTCCATCATCTTGTGTGTTTTACTGTTCACCCTGTGTGGGAAGAGTATGCCCAGACGCGGGTCCCGTGCTCACTACGCCACTGGAGTCAAGCTATCCTGGCTGATGAAGGCTGACAGCCAGAAACCAGTCCTAGGATGCTTGGTTCCGGTCCAGGGAAGACATGGCTTGGCAGTTTGGTCCGGACTGTTCCAAGGAAGCACAGGGTCATGGTTGATTTGGATATGGCCATGTCTGAACTGGGGTGGCTTGGTGAGCAAAATAATCATGGATTAAACCCAGAAATGTGACTGGGGGTGAATGTTTTGCCATTGTGCAACATTCCGTCCATCATCTTGTGTGTTTTGCTGCTCTCTCTCAAACAAATAGGATCACAAAATAAGACAACAAAATGGTTGCAGATTTCTGTTGAATATCACTGTTGCTTGCACACTTCTATACTGGAAAAATTGCAACAAAGAAAGAGAGCACAGGGTGTTAATGTGCACTTTAAGTTATTCATTTTATCTTTGATATCTTATTGCTTTTTGAAGTGATACATTTCTTGATGTTTTATGAATTTTATGTGTACTCATTTTTAATTGAATTATTTACCCTTTACATTTTTTGAGGGTTTTCTAGGTCTCTTCTTTGGGAAGAACTGTTTCCTTTGTGAGTGTTAACTTGCAGAAAGGCTCTGCGAGTAGTAATAGACGTGGTTGCTTTGGTATTTGGTCACCTCTGCTCTTGGTGCCATCTTGGAATGTAGTCTGCCAATGTTAGCTGCCATCATGGTCAACCAATGAGCTTTTTCTCATAATAACCTCAAAGTGTTTGAAATCACACTACCAACTTAATGGCAGATGTGGCACAGACACACAGAGGGCATGTCGCTAGCAAGCTTATGACAAGCCAATCTGTGCCTGCCTGAGACTGGATATGCATTCTCCACGCTTGTCTAATAGAAGGTGAGCATTGTTTACAGTATGAATTCTCTCCTTTGTTTCAGTTATTCTTCTTTGACTATCATTTAGATGGAGTAAGTGAAAAGACACTAAAACAACTTAGTTTATACTAGACTGCTTGCTTGTGACTAACTAAATACTTTACAAACCAAAGTAAGATTGGTAGACCCGTCTCTGTCGGTGAACTGCTGGTATTCTAATTATTGTCTGCTCCGCAGTTACAAAAACTGCAGAACAGCGGTTTTTTAACACAATTTGGATATCATCTGTTTAACTGAAGTTGGTAAATGATTGTAGCCCAGTCCTAAAAGATCTCTTGCCAGAAAATAATGTGGCTTTTATTATACAAATTATGAAAAGAAACAAAGAGGTGGTCAATACATTGAAGAACCACCTAGAGCAGTGATTCTTAACCTGTGGGGCGAGGTCCCCTAGGGGTTTGCAAGGCATATTCAGGGGGTTGTCGACTGTTTGACAAAAATTCAATAACATTAAAATAAATACATTAAAATTACAGAATACAAGTTGGGGGGGAGTTGGAGGAGTAGGAATCTAGGTCGTCCTCCTGGCATTCAGATTCAAAAGAAAACCCAAAGTGTTGGGTTTAGAGACTTAGTCCACAGACTAAAGGCTCTTGACTCGTGTAGTCAGAGAAAAACCTTGAAGAAAGAAAAAATATTTTTTTCTTTCCTGAGTCCCCTCACTCACCAAGGTTTCCCCACGGTGACATGCTTCATCATTGGGGTCATTTCAGTCCTCTGCGAACTGGGGCATGCTGTGACTTGCGAAGTTACGTAGGAGCACTTGTAGGTAGACTATGTGTAGTGCAATTTTTGGGGGAGTGGATTGAAAGTGAATAAAAATACCTTGCTAGTGGGCATCAACAAAATGTTATTCTTGCTCCTAGGTTGGTATGTCTAAAAAGGGGGGTTCACTGAGGAACCTAACTATAATGAGTTGGACCACAGTGTGAGATCAACATGTTTCGAGCTTCCCCTAGCTCTTCTTCAGGACCACACAGAGACCAGCCATGTCTTTGCCACTCCTAATGTACCTAAATAGGAAATAAACAATCGTGAAGTGAAGAAAAATTATTAAATAAAGTGAACGCTGCTACTAATAAAGCATGGGCTGTTGATACATACGTTCCCTATGTCACGTTGTATATTTTTTAGTTTGAGAATTATTGCTCCATGGACTCGGGGAGGGGGCGGTGTCTCCCTATGAAACAATCTTCATTTGAAGGGGCGCCGCGTAATAGCACCTATACTCCTCCCCGCCGGACCGCGACAACGTGACATGGGGAATGTATGCATCTCTCAACTGCAGCTATTGGCTGACTTCACTACAAGTTACAGCATTCTGTCCTTCTACGAGGAGCACATCCAACACAAAATAGTTCCCTTTAGTGCCGGGGAATAGTATAGTAATGATTGTCATTTTGAGAAAACACTTTTGCCTTTAGCCAATGTTTGTGCTTTTGCAAAAACCATGACATAATAAAATTTGTCAAAAGGCTTGCGGCTAGCATCAGACCTATTGGCTTGTCCAATGCTTGTTTATGTCTAATTTCTAGAATCCAGCACTAGCAATGTATCTACCTGCCTACATCAAGTTTAGAATTGGATGAGCTACAACCATCTAAAGCTCAATAAGGACAAGACTGACATACTAGTCCCTCTAGTATCTACATCATTCCTGAGTACCTCTTCTGGAAGTTGTATCTAGGTATCAGTCCTGAACCAATTTCTAAGGTAGAATGTTTAGATTGTAAGCAAGTCTAAATCTTACACCTCTAGTTTATGAAGTATTTACACCTGCTATTTCGATTTTCACAGTCTAAAAATGACCCTCCACCTATTAACCTGTTTCCTATTAAATAATTATTATGATCTCTGCACAAATTAACTCCTCTAATGCTCTCTATTGAGGAGCTTCTACCATCTGCCCTGATTGGTTGTGACTCATTCACCAAAAGTTTACTTCTGATTGTGAATCAGTAGGTCCATCCGATGAAGACTTATGGAGGGCAAGACAACAGGGAAGTCGAAAGTGGCAAGGAGGAAAGAATACATAGATATCGCTAGTTAATAGAGGACTATATATTCCTCTAGTATCAGTACAAAGTCCTTATCATTCATTGCATTCAATTTTGACACGAAAAACAATCACATACCAAGAACACATGATTACCAAATTTAATTATCGTAATCTTAAACTATATACATATAATATATACACATACAACAATTATATACAGATCACAAAATGCTCACAACAAAACATAAGTTCCTTACACCCGATTCATCCGACAAAGAGAGAAAAGAGTTTCCCTATTCCATACAGGGAATACACTTCGAGGTAGTCTTATCCACACAATTGGTTCTAAATTTCTCCAGAACTTTGTGTACAATATATTTCCAAACTGAATCAAACATTACTCCATCAGACTCCTCTTATCATCATCTGTCATTGTGGAGGGCAGGGGCATGGAAAATCAACAATGGCTTGCACACTCCCTCAAAGCACACTTTGTGAATGTTTCCCACTGAATTATTTTTGTATTTCTGAGTTGGTTTCAGAAAACACATTAGAATGCTGAGTGGCCCACATTATCATGGCAAGTTACTCAGAATTCAATTTTACTTAAAGTGCATCCACTGCTTGGAGGAAACCCCTTTCTGCACCACCACCAGCCTGGCAATCATCTCATCCAGCATAAACAAGCCCCTAAATCCATTAACATATATTAAAATATGTCTATTTTTCTAACCATGTTTACTGAGTCTAAAATCCATGAGTGTCTTCTCACCTTCATACAGTTTAATCAACTTCTCCAGTCTACTTAAGGTCTATCCTTTTCCTCTTAGCTTATACCTTCAGCCACATGCATGTTTGTGCATTTTCTATGTCCACTTCTTATGTGTCCTTGCTGTTATGTTTAAATATGTCAGTAAAAACTATAATTATTATGTGATTGTAGAGCTCATTTCCAGCCAATAATGTTAATGTTGATGTTAATGTTATGTTAATGTTAATTATCACTTGATATAGCACACAACTCTCTCCTGAAGGTGCATCTCAGCGCTATACTGGTTGAGCAAGAGTGGCACTATACAAAACAACCATGTTTTAACATCTTTCTAAAGGTCAAGTAGTTGGGACGGGTCTGGATAAGGGTAGGGAGACTGTTCCAGTGATTTAGGGCAAAATATGTGAATGATCTGCCTCCGAATCTAGTGGTACGAATACATGGGGTCTGCAGGAGAGCTTTGTTGGAAGACCTTAGCCGTCTGGAGGGCAAATAATAGCTATGTTTTGAGCGCAGTAGAGCAGATCAAGTGTGGTATATAGACTTGTGTGTTAAGTAGCAGAGCTTAAAAACTGCCAGTTTTCTAAGAGGCAACCAATGCAGGTTTTGTAGTGTGGTGGCTGATGGCGACTGATCTTGGAGATTGCAGTTTATCCGAGCAGCTGTATTCTGAATGACTTGCAGTTTGGCCAGCAGGTTGTCATTTGCTACCAGCAGTGCATTCCCATAATCCAGATGACGGTCATAAGAGCCTGGACCGGGGTTCTCCTAGAGGTGGATGGGAGCCAGGTAAAGGCTTTTTAACAGTCTCATTGTAGCTAAACAGATGCCACATGTGGCATTAACTTGATCTCGCATAGATAATGTTTGATTGATTTTTACTCCCAGATTTCTCATCACTTGTTTGGGAGAATGGACTGGGCTGAGATCAGAGGGCCACCAGTCAGCTGACCAAAGCTTGTGGGCTTTAACAAACATCATAATATCCAATTTCTCCCTGTTTAATTGTGGACAGCTCCCCCATCAAATCTGCAATGCTCCTTTTACAGTGCCCAAATTGGTCTTTCACCTTGTCTAGATCAGGACCGAAAGAGATGAGCAGTTGGGTGTGGTCTGCATATGACATGATCTCCACACCGCAAGAGCTGACAATCAGTGCCAGAGGTACTACATAGATAATGAAAAGAGAAGGAGGATCACACAGGAATTGTGGGGGACCCCTTTGCTGGTAAGAATCTTTCTTGATCTAAACAGACCCAAAGTGTGTTGGTTACATTTGTCAACTGAAGTCCCTGAGCCAAAGTAGTGCTCAGCCACGAATGCCTTCTTCATGTAGTCTGCAGATAAGAATGGAGTTGGAGACCATGTCACACGCTGCAGACAGATCCAGTACCACTAGCATCACCGTAATTCCTGCATCTAGAGAGAGTCAAACGTTATCAGTGACTGCCAACAGTATCGTCTCAGTACTATGCATTGCTCTAAAACCCGATTGCGAGGGGTCTCAGATCTTGTATTTTTATAGAGGGGATGTTAGTTGTTTGTTAATTTGGCTTTCTAGAATTTTTGCTAGCGGAGGTAGTTGTGAGATGGGTCTATAGTTAACAGGGACTTAAGGGCTAACCGAGGGATTTTTAGGAAGTGGAGATACTTGTGCACAATTCCAGTCAGATGGCACTTTAGCATTTAGGAGAGATTGAACAGTGTTTTTACTGATGGGGCCAAGCAGTTGTCCAGGCTAGTTGTCCTTCTCGATGGGCATGGATCTAAGCGGGAGCCTGACTTGGGAAGGGTTAGCATCTTTAGCACCTGCTCCTAAGTGCTGCTGCCGTCCAAGGGAAATTGTCCAGGGTGATCCAAGCCTGGATCGAAGATGAGAAGAACCTGAAAGCAGAGGGGACAGAGTCTGGGTCACTTGCCAGTGACCAGGGGCACAACAGACTAATGCCCACTGATGTAGGGTGATTTCAGGTTGAAGAGGTGAAAATTGACTCTGCAGCCACGAGGACCAGGAGGTGTCAACAACAACCAGGAGCTGTATTCAAGCTGTCCCACAAAGGATGTTGAGAGCTGCAGCATCGGTGACCAGATTGGACCCAACAAGCCTTGGCAACGGCAACCGACACAGAAAAAGAAGAAATGCTTTGGTGCGGACCAGTAAGGTCCGAGGGTCTCACTGAGTGGTGGAGAGTCAGGACACATCTGGAGCAACCAGGAAAGCCCATTGAAAGTCAAATTTGTCTTCTCGGGGCTCACCAGTGGATGGACCAGGGATCGCGAAGGTACCTCAAGCAAAAACACAACGGGCCGGCTCACGGAACACTCGTGGAGTGTCGGCCAGAAATCTTCAGTGGAAAAGGTGCTTGGAATCTGGGCTACAACTAACTCAATGCACAGCCCCAAGGGACATCGAGAAGCTAATGCACTTGCAAATGTGCACAGTTTCCAGGGGTTCCAGTTCCACATTACCCACGAAGGTTATGGGTGTCAGCTTTTCTGGGGACGCAGGTCGGCCTTGGGGAAGTCTGGAAATCAACCTCCTGTGTTGCAAATACTTCGGAGTCCGGCAGGAGCTTCGGAGATGCAAACCTTTCAGATGCTTCGTTGGTACCTGCCAAGCAGGGGAATAACTCCTTCACTCCAAGGGAGATTCTTCAGTCATCTGGTTGTGTAGATCATCATAGTTCCAGGGGTATCTGTCGCAGAGTTTTGTCCAGGTGTAATCTAAAGTCCTGTAGCCAGGGGTTCCTTTCTTATACCCAAGGAAGGGGTTGGACTTACTCTGGGGACCCACCTATGGGAGGCTTTGGAAAGAGGGGTGGCTACACTTATTTCCTTTGTCCAGTTTCGCACCAGAGCAGGGGCTGTTAGCCCCACCAACCGGTTTGAACTGAGCTACACACAGGGACACCAAATGTGCCCCCAGTGCAGACTTCAAAGTACTCTTGGAGTACACCCACCCCGCCCCAATACACTAAAGGCTGTCTGGGAGGTGGTGACACCTCCCTGTGACAGTAAACCTATTGTCTAGGCCTCCCCTTCTGGAGTTGAAATCCAGCAGCAGGAGGCCAGACCTGTGTATGTGGCTGCAGCATCCATTTTGTGATGCCAGGGCTATTTTGAACAGGTAGTGGGGGGGGGGTAGGATTCCAAAGTGTTTGACACCAAACACAACATGTTTCTGTGCTGCCATTCCAAAGTTAGCATTTACCCCAAGGTTATAATGCAATTAAGAGTATATGGTCTGGCTGCATCTCTGAACAGCCTCAGAGAATAGGTTCCAGAGGCTGCAGAGGGGCCCTGCTCATGCATGGGCACCCTCTCACACAAAACCCAGGACCTTGCCTTCAGGATTGATAAGGCCTGATAATAGGGGTGACTGATAGTTTTATATGTGTAGTGATTTAAGGTAGATATAGATAACCTATATCTAAGTAAGGAGTGCATGCACAACCTTACCCAGGCTGCAGTAACAGTCCTGTGGTGTCCTTTTGGAAGGCTTCCCAAGGGTGGCATAATACATGCTGCAGCCCCTGGTAGGCCTCTGGGGTACCTATGCCCTTGGTACCAAAGGTACCATATACTAGGGACTTATAAGGGTACCCCAGTAACCAAACTGGAGTGTACCTAAAGTACATGGAATCATTTTGGAGAGCAAGCAGAAAGGCTGGGGATATGAATAGCTGGTTCTCAGCCAAACTAAGTCAAAAACCATCAAAACACCAGAAAAAAGGGGGGGCAGCCATGTAGTCAGATTCCACCTTCCTACATAACCCCCCAAAACAAAAGGAGAGAAGGCTAACCTTGCCCAGTTGAGCCTTTTTTGACTAAGTTGCCATATAAGGAAGTACCTGTACTAGCATGGTCACCCCCTGTCTTATCCTCCACTAAGCAATCCCTCACCCTAAGGGTATGAGAGGGGCTCCAACATGGGGACTCCCTACCTGTGGTATGTTTTGGTAAAGTAAAGGGCTGGTGAGGTGTCTTAGTAGTGAAGTGAGGCCCTAATAAAGTTGGTCTCAGCTTCCTCAGATCACTGTTTACCATGGATGCCTTTCTTTCCATGACTGAGTTGCACTGAGCTCTAAGGGTCAACCTTTGGCTGCCTACAGCTGGGGATTGGGTTCCTTTGGTTGGAACACTGAAGGGACACAGCAGATGGGTAAATGAGCATTAGGGTGTATTTAAGAGGGTTTTACCAGGGACTTTTGTACAACCGACTGACAACAGCCTTCAGCCAACAAAGCAGCGCCCTTCTCCCCATTAACAAAAAGACTTACGTAGAAGCAGGGTCCTAACTCTTCCGTATAGAAGAGGGATCGGAGTAAATAGCTAATGTTCATTGTTTCTTCTGTCTGTTTCTTGTGCAGACAGAGTCTAGCTTGTGGCCCCATTTGCCAAAGTCAAAACATTGTTGTCCTTTAGAGGGTAGGACCTCTGTTCTAGGTACTTGGCCTTTGGGTGGTTTTACTAAGTTCTTGCCATTCCTTTTTTCTCCCTTTCCATGCACCGTCAAGGCACGTAGTTGTCCTTCCGATTCCCCAAAAAGGGATTTCGGTTGAGCCCTAACAAACGTGGTTGCCATCTTCATGGCTTGCTCAACCATGAGATGAGGTAGTTGTCTCAACCCTCACTGGGTAGCATATGGTATAGCCACTAATTAGTGCTCTAAATACATAAGGTTCATGATTTCTTCTTTGCTGTTTTCTTGTAGTCAAAACCATTTGTCTGCTGCTGCTTGCAGTTTAAAGAATAGGTTTTTTTTTAAATGGCCACTTAGCCTCAGACCATCCACACGCTCTGGCTGCTCTTTCAATGTTGAACAAAAACATATCCACATCCTCCCCAGGGATATATATTTCTGAAGGGTGAAATTCGGGTATCCTGCTTGGGTGCCTTATGGTGCATGTATCCAGGTACCTACATGTACTTGCTTTTCCGCAATCTTTTGAATGCATTCTATCTGTTGAGTCATTGAGGCCTTAAAAAGGTCTCGGTCGGCTTGCGCAGAAGTAATTTGTCACTCCAGTGCCCACCCCACTTTCTCTTGCCTCTGATTACATGTTGTATACGGTTCTCCATTTTATGGGTCAAATGGAAAAATTCCTGGGGTTCTGCACCAAAATGTGACACTGTAGCAATGCAACACTGAAGCTAAAATGCAAAGACTTGGAAACTAAGGGTTTCTTTTCAGGCTATCATTTATTCTTTTCTTTTATGTTTTTTTTCTTCTTTCTTTTCATTAAGGGAATTTTATGAAGATTGGCTTTCTCTTCTCTTTCCTTAGGCTCTTCCACACCTTCTTCAGTAGGTTTCGCCCCTGCTGATGCCCCTCGGAAAAGAAAACAGGAATTGGGTATGTTACTTGTTTCTTTCTTTCCAAATATGTTTATTCTATCACTTATCAGGATCTGAGAGTGAGGGGGAAAGGAAACTCTGTTCATCCAACCATCACCAGTGCTTTTATGAATCTCCTTTATTATCATGTTGCCCTCATATACCTTTTCTCCCCGTCTCCCGCCTCCCCAGACCTCCCTACTATTTGTTATTTGGCTGCTTAAATAGGCTCTGAAACTAGCCATGCACTTGAGATTAGCACTTCACTCCTAGAACGTGGTGGGGCACCATTTAACGCTGCTCGCTCCTCTGGTTGTCCTTACGAGGTATACATCCACCAGTCATTCTCCCGGTTTGGGTCTTCCTCCTCCTCCTCCTCGTTCCTCTCAGCATCCTGATCCCAGTCTCCTCTGACATTTGTCATAAACAGCACTTCTTCCGTATTTGACTGGTTTTTTAAAGGACCTGCATCCTTTCAATCAGGTTCTTGGAATAACTTTGCATCAGCATGTCCTGCTTGAGAAAGACCGGCTTCGCCGAGGGGGCTGTTCTCCACATCGACGTTGGTGGCTTTAGACAACATTGGAGGCTGCAAGGAGGGGAAAGGAAAGATGAAGGAGGGTAGAATATCAGGTTCCTCCAGTAGGCATGGGAACTTCGTGACAAAGGGTCATTAGGTTTTTACTTTTTTTTTTTAATTCACACTTTCGGAATTTGTTTTTCAAAAATTAAAATTTTTTCTTAGAGGCCACATGAAACATAGTGGCTGCTAAGCAAACTTTCAGTGACTTCAAAGGAACTGCTGTGGTGGTGGCTCCTCGGAAGGCATTCAGATCTCAAACAGACAGGCAGAGGCCTCTGTATATGGTGGGCGATAATATACCAGGATGTTGAAGGTTATGACCTCTGCCCTTTTGGTGGACAGTGGGCTGCCCACCATAACTTTAAATACTCCCCAAAGATCTAAAAATCTTGAAAAATCTCCAGTTAAGGTAGTGACACAACCTAGCTCCAGTCCTCCATTGCATTATTGAAAAACTCACAGTTGACTTCACAAATGTCTTCTAAAATGCCATCAATGGTGACATCTCATGTCACATCACCATTAACATCACTTTTTATTAAAAAGCTGGTACAGGGGTAGAGAACTGAGTAAAGGTCCTGCTTCTAGAAGATAAACCCAGTAAGGATATGGTAGAGAGCTCAGATCCTGTGAGGAGGAATGATGAGCTTACTGCTTATAGCTCAGTAGGCAAACCATAATTCAAGCCGGCTCGGGCCGAGTCCATTCAGAGCAGGAAAGGCTGACAGTCACCATAGACAGTCAGCACTGTCTGTTGTAAGACTAGTGGTGTGGAGAATTGTTAGACCTGACTTTCTTGTCGTGGTTTTCCCCTGCCTGTTTGCCGCCTGTATTTCGTTTTTACTAGTATCGATGCTTTTGACACTTTGCCACTGATGATCAGTGCCAAAGTGCAAGTGCTCTCTCTGAAACTGTGTATATGGATTGGTGTTTTCATGATAGGGTTATTTGACTAATTACTAAGTCCTTAGTACAGTGTAGTGTATGTGCACAGGGCCTGTAAGTCAAATGCTGCTAGTGGGACTGCTGCACTGATTGTGCCACTCACAATAGCAGCCTTTCAAAAGGGTCTCAGACCTGCTTTTATGGGCATGACCACATTCTTAAGAAGAGCATGGCATGATGAATGCACAATTCTTTATTCAGTCCTCGTGTTTAATTTCTCTGTTCGTATTTCTTGTTATATTTTTCAGCAATATTATGAACAGTAAATGCATACCATCTGTTGCTCATTTAAATATGATAAATGTTATGCTCATGTCTAAACTGCAAAACTGTATTCTACAATTCTATGCACCCACCTTGTGATGACTCATCACACATCCAATTTCGCATTCTAGTATGTCAATCAGACGCTTATCGGCAGTGTCAGATGCATGTGTAAACAGTTAAACATGCAATACGTGTAATGAAGCTATCAGCGGAGCGGCAAGGATATTTCAACCGCTAGTGCAAGGTTTCCTGTGCTTAGCCTCATTTCGTTTCAGCACTTACCTGACTAGAGTTCCTAGACGGCAGTCTCCAGTCTTCCAGCTCCTTGATTAGATGTCTTCCGGCGGCCTCTGATCCCGTCCTTCCCTCTTCCGCTATGAGTTTCAGTGCCATAATTCCCATAATAGAAGAAAATAGAATTACGGAACGTTACCCAGCAATGCAGCATCTACTACGGTAAAAACAATTCAAGCACAAGCAATGCTGGTAAGCTCAATTACCCTTTTATGCTAGGGAAGAGAAAAGGTAATTGTTGCACTTCAAAGACTTCGGACGAAGAAATCTCCTTTATAATTTAATGATTAACAGACAAAAGACATTTCAATAGCAGACTGAAATATTGCAGTATCACTGGCTAATGTTTGCAGTGAAGTTTAACTGTAAATAATGTAAACCTGACAACTGGATGCACTCACTTCAGTGTGAACTATCAGGAGGCGATCAAGGTATGTGTAAAAAAGGCAATTGCATTTCTTTATATTTAAAAGGGTCCATCAATGACAAACTGCATTGAATATTGTTCCTTGTAGCATTTCCTTTTTACATGTGCTTGTTAATAAGTTAATAAGCCACTGTGAAAATCATTATTATACATTCCTACTAGCAGCATTCACTACTGCAATTTGGTATTTCTCACAAGAGTGTGAACATATCCAGACAACATTCTGAACGCCCTCAATCTTTCCAAGAAGTGGAACCCAAGAGACAGTTTTTGCCAGCTCTTCTAGAAGTACTGGTTTGTTTCCTGTCTCTTCTCTTGTCTCTCATCCCAATCCCCTTTCCCCTTGGATACTTTCGGATTGACAAATGTGTCAAGAATGTTATTTTGGCACCATAGTATGATCCTTCTTTCTTTACCTACTGGTTTAATAGTTCGATGGGAAACTAGGTATAAGAGTAAAATATGTTTTTTTTTCTATGTTTACTGTGTCCTTTCCTTCCTTCTAATATATTGTAATTGCATACCTTTGGATTATTTGAACAGGTCGGGCAGTATTTATCTTATGGCCTTTCTTGTTCTTCACTGATTCCATTCCATTATAGATATCTGGTCCTGGAATCTGCTGGGGATGTTAATCATAAGGTGTCACTTTTCCCCCTGCTTTTATCCGTCACAAATTACTCATCACACTGCCTTGGATCTTACCTTTTCAAGTTAAAACAACTGTATCAACGAGGGATAGAAGTGAACTGGAGCTCGCTCCACTCAGGTATGTCCCACTTTTTTTGAACTGGATATGTTCTGTGGGTCAATAATATTCACAACATTATGGGTGGCCTTCCCTTCTTTTTAATACCATTAACCCTCTATTTTCAACCTGTTTATTCTCGACCCACCCTATTTATTAAATTTCGTCGAGTTGAATTTCCTCTGGTTTTTAATTTGTACGTTCTACCTTGAGGTTATGGAGTTGTGCCCCCCTCCTCTTTTATTGCAGTCAACAATGTGTATTATTCACGTTCCAACTTTTAAATGCCAACTCTATCAGTGCTAGTGTTGCGTGGCACAGGTTCCCGCCTCTTACATATTGCGTCTTTTTTCTCGGACCATGCTGTTTCTTACACCGGGTGGGCTCTACCGCCACCCTCCGGATGTATCCCGAGGTCTCCCTACTCCCAGAAGATTCCAGGACTAGATATCTATAATGGAATGGAATCAATGAAGAACAAGAAAGGCCATAAGATAAATACTGCTCGACCTGTTCAAATAATCCAAAGGTATGCAATTACAATATACTAGAAGGAAGGAAGGGACACAGTAAACATAGAAAAAAAACGTATTATACTCTTATACCTAGGTTCCCATTGAACTAGAAAACCAGTAGGCATAGAAAGAAGGATCATACTATGGTGCCAAAATAACATTCTTGACACTCCTATCCAGAGGTCAGTATGGCTAACCTGTGAGAATGGTGTGTTGAATGAATGGTTTACACCCAAAGTGACCACTAAAATGTAACGGACGGATGGGAAAGCTCCCCCATGTACACTATGTAAAGAAGGGCAAGTCCCAAGGGCTAATCAGAACCACTACATACATATAAGTTCATTGAAATCATGTGTAGTAGGCCGAATGAATTGGTCAATATAGATGTCACACAATATCTGTAAAGTAGGTGTGTTCATCCTCAATATAGGGAAAGTTTTGTAAAAATGATGAGATAGAGGCTAAAGATAAAGATTCATTGAATTTATCTTTTTTTACATACAGACGGATTCCTAATTTTGGAAGACAGTGACCCCAATAAACAACCGCTTTGTCCTGAAGAAGGTGTTCCCGCAACCAGGGGGTCAACTTCGAAACGCGTCGACGCATTTGGTTCAATATAGAATCCAAGTGGAGCCTAGGGAAAATCAGATATTCTTGAATTCTTGATACTGTGATTCCCAGATTTAAAAGTTAGAAGGCGATTGGATCAGGCAATGGTGTAGCACAAACATCTAAAGCTACCATTGATGGGGGTTTTTGTAGAATGTGTTTTGATTCAATGATCAGGATTTTGTAAATGTATTTATTTGACTGCGCCTACAGTTTATGAGATTTTGTGGACAATTTTGTTCAAATGTCATGAAGTGAAACGTGCAATGTTTTTTTTAATTGTTTTATTAGATATGCTTTCAGGAACCTTTTTCTGAAATTTTAAACTGACCTGTGAAGGATATTTGTTCATCCTATCTTTTAAATAAAAGATTGTAAACGTTACATTCTAGTGTGGAAACTTCAACTGGACGTATCTTTTGAACAATGTGTGTTGGATGTATGGGATACAAATAGAAGGTAGTAACTTTAGCGAAATAGTGAAGCAGTCTTTCCAGGGATTTTCCATTGACTTTCCTTAACTTGGCAGACTCCAACTTAAAGTTTACAGCGCATAGTAGCAATCACAAAGTGGAATTCTTAGATGTCTGGATTAAACACCAGGATCATAAACTCTCAGTGTCCTTGTTTACCAAACCAACTGCAAGGAACACCTTACTACATTATAGTAGCTTCCACCCCAAACATTAGAAAGACGGAATTCCTTGTAGCCAATTTTTGCGCTTGCGCAGAAAATGCACCAGTGTCAAAGATTTTACCACGCATGTAGAGACTTTGAAGAGGAAATTATCCATGAGAGGTTATCCAGCTAGAATTATCAAACAATCCATCAAGAGAGCTAAATACTATAATCGTGAGAGCATGCTCCAACCTCGCCCTAAGGAAAAGAACTGATCAGTTAGTTAGTGTTCTCAAACATTCCACATTTGATCAGAAAATCCAACAAATAATCAACTCTCAATGGCATTTACTTAATCTAGAAACTCAGACACAAAACATTGGCAGACTGACGTAAATAATTAATTTACTCTCTTAATTTCTATGCAGGTAAGTACTTAATCAATAATAACTCAGATCGGAAAGAAAGAAACAGAGTCCGTGGTGTTAGAGTTCTTAGGGGTTTTATTCCTTGAAAAGGAATGGTCATGACCAGGATATCGGATTCTGACCACCACAGGGGTGTCAGAAGGGATAGAGCGCTGCTTTTTATTAACAATACATAGCTTATATACTTAATTCACATCATAGGCAATAGTGCAGGAGGCGTAACAGCTGAGAGAAGACAAGATAACAGTATACACGTGGTACTGGTACGTAAGCAAGAGGCGTGAACTAGGCGTGAACTGGAGGTGTGTGCTAGAAACGTCACTGATAGGTGTCACAAAGGGGTGGCACTAACAGAATTTTGGCAATGTCAGCAGAAATCGGAAGCTTGGATGCGCGCGCAGCTGCATGACGTGTGAATTACGTGAAGCTGGAGGGTGCAGGGGACTTGACATTTACACTGACGGAAAGAGACAGAAGTCTGGCATGTCAGATCAACTTGTACTTCTATCATATCTGATATCTGATGTTTAGGAACCATATTATCTGGACGGAAAGGTCTCTAGGGCAGAAGCTATTCTATGCTAACTGTGGATGCGTGTATAAGCGCCTAAGTGTCTACATGAGAAGCGTGGGGCACGGGGGCCTTCCATGGAGGCATGGTAACAGAAGCTATGAATTACTTGCATTGGGACGGGTCGGCCCTTTGGCTCTGCAGCTGGGGAGGATGTTTACTGAAGCTAGTAGGTAGGAATGTATTCTCGAGGAGCGGAACAGATAACTCGAAGGTTATAGTCAGTCTTGGCAGAAAGCAGGCTGAGCTGAGCGCGAGGGGCCGCGCTGGAAGTAAGTCAGAGTTCACGGGTACAGAGGTAGCCTGGGCAGAGGCTGTCAGAGTCAAAAAGCCAGAAAAGAGGCTCGATGGCAGAAATTCGGGGCCTACTCTGCCAGAGCAGGAAAACATGTAAAGTACACTACAAAAAGACGGTGGCATAGCATACTTAGGAACGGACTATATAATCCATTCAGGGTGGATCTGAAAGAGGACAAGTTAACGTTGGACGCAAATGTATTTGCGTCTTCATAGCTGACACAGGAGGGAAGTTACATGCGCTTTAAGCTGGTACATGGAGTCGGTGGGGTACGCGCTAGGGAACATAACATGACCAAAAAATTTATATTTCCTCATTCCCTCCTTGTTCCCTACGGACCCTTCATGAAATATCGATCCTCATGAATCGATCAGTCTGTTCTTGCAACATCATTTGTTCTTCTTTCCTTCGTTTACGTTTTGAGAGAAAACTGGAATGTTCAATACAAGAGGTGGCACATAGTCCACAAATCGCTGGCCCACACTGTAGGCACAGGCAGCAACTGAATACTAGGACTAGGCCAATGCCTAGGAAGGATAGGATCTTCCATCCCCAAGCTGTTAACGTTGTCCAGAACCAACCGGACCAAGTCCAGGTGCCTGGATTCTGATGTATCGGATTTGCAATTTTATGGAGACGGGTAATAGCTTGATATACAGATGGTGCGTTTTGTGGTATGAAAACACAGCAACTTGACCCGATGACCTTACAAGCTCCGCCTCTATCTGCCAAGATGACGTCAATAACAAGACGGTTCTGAAGGACAACAACCCGCATGGCGGACTGCTCTTCTGTTAGGTTACCTAAGGCGGAGGCAGTTTCATTCACTACTGCTTCAAGCGTTCTAGTTAATCTACGTATTAATTTACTATTCTGAACAGGTCCTAAAAAGAAAAAGAATCCTTTATTAAAATCGGTGTACTGTTCCCATGCCGTTTCTGTGTAGTCGACAAGTGGGATATCTCTTCTGGGTCTATTCTTTACTAGATTGGTATTTCTATGGTAATCAGGGGGAGCTAGGAAAACAGGTGGCAGAAGGAATGCAATGTAACAGGTACCATCCCAATCTGGAGGTAGACGTATGTATGCGGTATGACCACAAACAAAGTAAGAATGACGAATAGCTTTAAAGGACGATTTACCTTGATCACTGAATTCGACCACAGTAGTGCATTTACTATGACCTAAGTGTACTGAACCTTTCTTCCTGATACATAATTCACCAGTGACTGGCAATACTGACATAATTGGTAGAACTGGTGCAGCTTCGGACTCAACAGTAAGAATCATAAGGCTAATTGTATAATTACCTAATCCATACACTTCATTTTCTAGATCAGTTCCTATTCTAGTGGGGAGTCCCTCCTTATCAGGGTAACAGACGTCGAGCAGGACTAAGTTCAGGTTTCCCCAAACCCAGCCCCCGTCGAAAACAGCAATATCAGGATCTAGGGAATTAATTATTTTAAACCATGCACCGCAAGAGCCATTGTGAGTGAATGGGTACGGAAAGAGGGGCAGAGCTCCCTTGTAATTCTGGAAGGGAGGGAGTCGGCCACATATCCAGCAGTCTGTAGCGTTGTTAGTTTGATGGGAATGATGTAGCATACTGATGAATGTGTTGTTGCGCAGCGCAAGTCTGTAGGAGAGTTCATGTGGAGGTAACTTACTAAAAGTGTGTTCAGCAGAGACATTGTAAACAGATTGTTCACGCTTGAAAATAGGGTAGTAGATAGGTAAAAGGATGCTAGCAACAATAATTAAAATACTCAGAATAAATATGATTAATAGTGTCACTATACAGTGACTACGAAGTGATTTACAATATGTACGTTTCTTGGCTTCTCTCTCTCTCTCTCTATCTCGATCTAGGGGATACATGTCAGAAACTATTTAACCGATTCACCTAGGGGAGGACTTAAACAATTAAACTGTCTGACTTGCTAGATCGGAGTTTCATACGGTACTCTTCTTGGGGAGTTTTTTCTCGTTCAGATTCTGTAAAGTCTTTTGGCTCAACACAGTCTTTGGTGGGGGTGGACGAGTCTCGATCAGGTTTCAGTCCAAAAATTTTTTTCACATGACTCGTGTGAACCCACCCTTTTCTCCCTTCGATCTTCACGGCAGTCCTCGTGGTGAGAAGGACGGTCTTCGGCGATTTCCAGCGGGGCTCCAACGGACTCTTTCTATCAAAATTTCGCACTAATACGATGTCCCCAGGACGGACGTCGTGTGGCTTTACATCAGTGTTGTCAGGGAAGGCTGCGGCAACCTGTGAACGACATGATTGGAGTGCAGACATCAAGGAGGCAAGGTAATCTGTCAACATGTTACAATCAACATCAGTAATCTTTTTCGGAATGGGCGTCCCCCACATATTCGGTGGTCTGCCAAAGACCACCTCGTACGGGGATAGCCCTGATCTCGAATGGGCAACCATTCTCATGTAGAATAGTGCCACTGGCAGGGCGACTATCCAGTCGACCCCTTTCTCCTGACATATTTTGGCAAGGCGGATCTTTAGTGTCTGGTTATGCCTTTCTACAAGGCCTGCGGCTTCAGGATGTCGGACACAATGGAATTTCCACTGGTATCCCAGTAATAAAGAAACTTCTTTCATTAATGCAGATGAGAATGGCTGACCGTTATCTGAGTACACGACACGAGGCAGGCCGTATCGTGGGAAGAATTCACGAACCAGCTGCTTGGCAGTGGTCGGAGCAGTGTAATCTGGGACTGGGTATGCTTCGGTCCAGCGGGACAGAGCACAAACAACTACGAGAACATATTTAAATCCTCGACAACGGTCCATCTGGATATAATCCATCTGGAGGACTTCAAAAGGGTGATCGGGAGGATGAAATCCACCTTGCTCTACAGGGACGCTTTTACCTGGATTGAACTGACAACAGATCATGCAAGTACGCACTTTCTGTTTTGCGGCTGCCCGTAAGTGTTTATTACTCCAGAGATTTTGTAAACTGTCTAGCATCGCTTTCTCTCCTAGGTGTGCTGGGCTATGTGCTGTATTTATCATGACTTGAACCATAGAGTCAGGGAGAAACCATGTAGATTTTCCCTTCGTCACCCAACCTTGATCTGTTTGGATCCCTCCTTGTTCAATCCATTTCTTTATTTCTTCTGGAGTAGCATGTGTCTGAATGTCGATAACATCTAGTGTGGGATCCCTGACTGTCATGCAATTTGTTGGTTCTGTTGTCTTTGTCGTATCAATTGTCTGAGTGTGAGTCGATGCTGTATGTTTTGCTGTCTGGTCTGCCAGGTCGTTACCCTGGGAAACAGAATCTGTGACTTTAGTATGTGCTTTACACTTCATGAAGGATATTCCTGAAGGCAGATGTATTGCTTCTAACAGTGCTTGAATGAGGGGACCATGTTGGATCTTGGCACCATGAGAGGTCAGGAAACCTCGTTCTTGCCATAACATGCCGAAGTCGTGTACAACTCCGAACGCATAACGGGAATCTGTGTATATGTTGACATTTCTGTTCTTGGCTAGAATACAGGCTCGGGTCAGAGCGATGAGCTCTGCCGCTTGAGCAGACAGTGTATCAATACGATGTGTTTCTTTAACTTCGGTTTCAGTGGTCACTGCATACGCGGCCACTAATTCTCCTGTACTTGTTCTCATACATGAACCATCCACATAAAGTGTCAGGTCAGGATTTGTCAATGGAACATCTGTTAAGTCTCGTCGGGGCTTTGTTACTGCATTAATGATCTCTATGCAATCATGCGGAGCTGGATCTGTCATAATGGTAGGTAACAGTGTTGCTGGGTTCAGGATGCTGCAGCGTCTGATTTCTATGTGTGGCTGGAATAGTGTTAATTCGTAACCTGTCAGTCGTGCTATAGTCAAGTGTTGAGTTTGGGTTCTGTTTAACAGAACCTCTACAGAGTGTGGAACTTGTACTGTTAACTGATGTCCTAAAACAATTGAATCACTTTGTCTTATTGCTAACGCTGTTGCAGCTACTGACTTTAAGCATGCAGGGAGTGCCTGAGCTACGGAATCCAATGTACTTGAAAAATAAGCGCAAGGCTTATGTGAACCCGCCTGATCTTGAGTGAGGACAGACAATGCTGTGCCGTCACGTTCTGTAACAAAAAGTGTAAACGGTTTGCTGTAGCATGGTGTCGCTAAAACTGGTGCTTGGCATAATGCTTTCTTTAATTCCTCAAAGGCTTGCGTGTGTTCCTGAGTCCAAGGGAGGGCAATCGAAGTTGCTGCCTCCTGCGTCGTTAACTGGATGAGTGGTTTAGCTAGAAATGCATATTGAGGAATCCATTGTCTGCAGTACGAGGTGAGGCCTATAAAGGCCCGCACTTCCTTTTGTGTCTGGGGTCGTGGCATGTTTACAATTAACTGAATGCGATCGGGAGTGAGCTGTCTCCCCACTTTGGACAGCAAGTGACCCAAGTATACAACTTGCTGAACACAGAATTGTAGCTTCGAAGGAGACACCTTGTGTCCCTTGTCGGCCAGGAAATGTAAAACTGTCAATGATGCTTGTTCACATTCGGGCTCACTTCGTGCGGTGATCAGTAGATCATCGACGTATTGCAGTAAAGCGGTGTTAACTGGCATTTGAATACAATCTAGTTGTCTTTTCAGTGCTTGACTATAGATGCTGGGGCTTTCTGTGAATCCTTGAGGTGCGCGGGAAAATTTGAAACTTCGTCCATTTAAACTGAATCCGAAGAGATATTGGCTCTCTGGATCAATAGGTACACTGAAGAAAGCGTTCTTGAGATCAATTACAGTAAAGAACGTTGCTTCTTAATCAATAGCAGTCAATAGGGAAGAGATATCGGGGACCACAGGGTACTGTGGTACAATGCATTTGTTCAATTCTCGAAGATCAATCACCAGCCGATATACTGGCGGTGCATTGGGGTCAGTACGTTTAAGAATTGGAATGATGGGTGAATTACAGATATTGGAGTCGGTCTCTACGACCACTCCCTGGGCAATGAGCTCTTCAATGATTTTCAGTAAAGCCACTACAGCATCGGGTGGTAACTTGTATTGTCTGATTCTGGGTAGAACAACTCCTGTCTTGAGTGTAACACGGTATGGAGTGATATGCATGCAACCTACGTCAGCTGGGCCTTTTGCCCATAGGTGATCTGGTACATTTTTCAATCTGACATCAAATTCTCGTAAAACATAATGACCCTTGAAATCCCGTAGAAAGAGTCTAACTCCCTCCGGGGAACAGCATATTATAGCTCCTAGAGCCTTCAGAGTTTTAATTCCTAGCAAGTTTTCTGGGCATGAGTTCGTAAGTAACAAATCTGTAACTCGTGACAATGGACCCACAGCCAAGGGTACTGGTTCCGATACTTCATTTACAATAGGCTGTCCTGAAAAACCAAGGGAAACATTCTGTGAGCCTGAGAGGGGTGCCCCTGGGACTTCATTATGACTGATGGTAGTGCGACTTGCCCCTGTGTCAATTAAAAACTTTCTGTCTTTTCCCAATACGTGACTGTGTACATAAGGACCTTCTTGATCTACAGGAATTTCAATAAGAGGCAAACCACCTTCCCTCTCTAGGCTGTTTCATGTATATCGGGGGTAATCTGGATATGCAGATTGGGCATACTGGTACATCTGTTGTGAAACTTGCTGAGTCGCGGCAATGGGCTGTGGTCCTGCTACTGTCTGTGCTGTATGAGATGGAGCATGCATAGGCTGTGTATTCTGCATTGGCGGTACATTTTGTGAGGTCTGTTGCTGGACCTGATCTTGTCTAGGCGGATGCGGTCTTTCTTTAGTTTTACCTGTTGAAATGTTATGTTTCAGGACTGGGCATTCATGTACGTAGTGACCTGGCTGTTTACAGTAATTACATGTCCCTTTAACGGGAGCTGTAGTGTGACTTGTCTGGGTCCCACCTTTTCTCTGACCGTCGGCTGGGACCGTCTGAGCTACTAACATTTTCATCTTAGTGTCTTTCATACGTTTCTGTTCCTGATCTTGTTCTTCTCTAATTCTATTCTGATGATATTGTAACATTTGTAACATCTGGGATGGCGTATTTGCCTGCCAAGTACTTTCAACTTTATACACTCTGTTTTTAACTAATGGTAGGGAGTTCTCGACTAGTTTTGATACAAAAAGGTGTGGATATGACTCGCTGCTTGGTTGTAGGCCACTATTTATAATGAAACATTTCTCAAATCTGGAATAGAAGTCACTAGTATCTTCATCATGTTTCTGTTTACAGGACGAGATTGCGTCCCAATCTTCCTTTCTAGTTGTCAATAATCTTGGCAGAACCTGTACTATTAATCCGGGTAATGCTTTAGTCTTGTCCCCAAGACCTACTCCGGGGATCCGTTTGCTTTCTTCGTCTTCTATTTCTGCCCATGCAATCTTTGTGTCCCCCACCTCCCATTCTTTTTCCTTTAATTTCTCGTAAATGCCCGTGGGCAACAGCACCTTTAACATTTTCATAATATCATCATACGTGTAATCCCCCATCAGTAACATGTCTTTAAGCTCTCTGTGAAAACCTGCAGGGTCTTTATCATGACACGGAACTAGTTTCTTCATTTCTAACAGTTCTAACTTAGTCAGTGGCGTGTGCACATATACACGTTTCAAGGCGTGATCCGCACCCATAACTGGGTGTACTTCTCGTAAGGGGTTCTGACTTTCAATGCCACTCCCGCACTGCATGTGGTACGTTTTCCTTTCTAGAGGTGGGGCGGGAACATATTCAGAGCTTATGAAGGTGTTATATTTATGTCGTTGTTCTAGAATTATTTGTATTAACTTGGTACTGAAACCTCTCCATCTATCCATGAGTAGTGCTTCTAATGTTTCGTGTAAGGGTCCTGGATCGGAATGTTTATTTCTGTATTTCGTGAGGAGGTGCTGAATCATGTATACACCTGCTAATTTCTGTTCCTCTGGGGAAAGGTTTAGAAACGTCTGTGCTAAGGTATCATCATTATATATGTCTGGATTTTCGGCCCATAAGATGGCTGACCGGGCTAGTTCTTGTTCATCCATCGAATTGAGTACATGGTACCCCATTCTTTCTCGTAGTCTTCTATCAGTCTCCTGGAACTGATGTTCAGAAGAATTCGGATTTGTTAAAGCAGAGAGAAAAACTCTCTTGTTTTCCGGACGGATGCCTTTCCTAAGGTAAGCTCCCTTACCTACATACGCTATAATATCTGTAGTTCTTTCTGGTTCTTCAGGTTCTTCTTCCTCCTCGGAGGAAGCTTTGTCATTCCCTTTCTGGTGTGCCGTTATCACTGCCTTTCTAATTTTCTTGTACATACTGGCTATGCAAGCCCCCCTGTCATGTTTTCCATCGGCTATATTTTGACCCCACTTGTTCAGTGCATCTAATTCACTTTGATCTGTCTCAGGCCTGTCTCGTTCTCTTATTAGACAATTTATGAAAAATCGTAGTATCTGTGCTTGAATGTCAACCTTCTGTTTCTCCATTGCATCCTTGATACTGTCGGGGTCTTTCCCTGTCTGGACAAACTCATATATTCTATCTAGGCGTTCCTTCATTCCTACATAGCATAGCAAGATATCAGTGGCAGATCTTAACCGTAGTGATGCCAATATCATTAGATCGTTTTTACCTGGTACTGGATCATATCTACAAACGGAAATGTTTTCTCTGAGCGCGTCAAGACGGGGTGACTTGAACGTGAGAGGACTCTGCATGTCTCTGAGATTGAATCTGGGTGTTAATGGCGGGGTCCGAAGACCCGCGGTCGCACCTCCTGAAGTGGATGCTTGGGCATTATCTCCCTGCGGAGTCTGGATCTGAACTTGAATTTGTCGTTTAGTAGGGTCAGGTAGACTTTGTTTCGGTAGGTCAACTTTGGGTGCGGGAAGTGGCGGAGCTGGCGGAGCTGGCGGAGCGGGGGAGGTCTGGCGCGGTACCGGCGGAACATGATCTGGGGGCGGAGTGCCACCCCCGTCCTTGTCGGGAGGCAGGGCACGAACAGGCAAATTGGTGTAAGCTGGTGCTACATCCTCTAGATAAGAATTTAGGAATATGTCTTTAGTAGTCTTATGCATTACTTTAGTTGGAACTAATGGTGGCGGTAAGTTTTTCGGTATTTCTGATAGGGCCTCAGATGTGCCTTCGGCCGCGAGATACATACCGTTTACGAGATTGTTTCGGGCACGGTCTATTTGTTCTGTTTTTACTCGGATCCCTTCAGTAACTACTTCGTTTTCTTGGGCTTTTTCTGATTCTTTAAGTCTGTCTTCTCTACGGAGTGTTTTCTCAGCACGCTTATGTGATTCCTTACGCCAAAATTCTATGGCATCTTTCTGAGATTGTCTAGCTTTCCTTTTCCATAATGCTTCTTCTACCTTCATGATGCACTCGGCATCCCATGTTCCAGTAACAGGCCATCTGTGTCTTTCGTCTAGGTGCTTGGTGTAATCGGCCCATAAGTCTAGATACAATATGGCATCTATGCCATGTTTATGATACATAAAGTTACCTGGAGTGTCCCTAGGGGGAATAGGAATTTCTTCCTCCAGTATCCCTTTCCTAGTTCCTATCTGCTTTAGCTTGCTGAAAAACGGCATCTTGTTTACTTATTACTGAATGCTTGATCCTTACTCCTTAAATACTGGTTACAGCTAGGTTATACAAGAAACACAATAATGCACATTAAACAGTCACATTCATACCACGACATTAATCACATAAGAAGACATTTGAGACATAGATGACTACCCCCTATACTGGATGTACTGCTCAACAGTACAGATACACTGGTGTAACAGTGCAGAAATTCAGAATACTAGATATACTGCTAAACAGTACAGATACACTGCCTAAAAACAGTGCAGACCGGACTTGTGTACCCAAACCCGTCTAGATACGTCCCAGCAATGGTACTCACCGGGAAGCACGGAAACAGAAGGCCTCGGAAAACTCGACTGGACTCGACTCGGTACTTCGGAAAACTTCGGAAAACCTCGGAAACCTGGTGGGCCTCTTGACACCTCGGACCTTGCTTCTTTCGGCTAGGCTCTGGTCGGGATCCTCCACACTCCTCACCGCCTCGTCTGGGCACTGATCGCAGTCTTCGTCACCTCCGTGGGCCAGAGGGAGATGCAGGAAATCCTGCCAGTACGCGTAGGTTCCGTCTAACTGATGGCAGGGGACAGAGCTTGCAACGCACCAACCGGCGCGTGAGGTGGGGGAGGGGTCCCTGTTCGGGCGCCAAAATGACGTAAATAATTAATTTACTCTCTTAATTTCTATGCAGGTAAGTACTTAATCAATAATAACTCAGATCGGAAAGAAAAAAACAGAGTCCGTGGTGTTAGAGTTCTTAGGGGTTTTATTCCTTGAAAAGGAATGGTCATGACCAGGATATCGGATTCTGACCACCACAGGGGTGTCAGAAGGGATAGAGCGCTGCTTTTTATTAACAATACATAGCTTATATACTTAATTCACATCATAGGCAATAGTGCAGGAGGCGTAACAGCTGAGAGAAGACAAGATAACAGTATACACGTGGTACTGGTACGTAAGCAAGAGGCGTGAACTAGGCGTGAACTGGAGGTGTGTGCTAGAAACGTCACTGATAGGTGTCACAAAGGGGTGGCACTAACAGAATGTTGGCAATGTCAGCAGAAATCGGAAGCTTGGATGCGCGCGCAGCTGCATGACGTGTGAATTACGTGAAGCTGGAGGGTGCAGGGGACTTGACATTTACACTGACGGAAAGAGACAGAAGTCTGGCATGTCAGATCAACTTGTACTTCTATCATATCTGATATCTGATGTTTAGGAACCATATTATCTGGACGGAAAGGTCTCTAGGGCAGAAGCTATTCTATGCTAACTGTGGATGCGTGTATAAGCGCCTAAGTGTCTACATGAGAAGCGTGGGGCACGGGGGCCTTCCATGGAGGCATGGTAACAGAAGCTATGAATTACTTGCATTGGGACGGGTCGGCCCTTTGGCTCTGCAGCTGGGGAGGATGTTTACTGAAGCTAGTAGGTAGGAATGTATTCTCGAGGAGCGGAACAGATAACTCGAAGGTTATAGTCAGTCTTGGCAGAAAGCAGGCTGAGCTGAGTGCGAGGGGCCGCGCTGGAAGTAAGTCAGAGTTCACGGGTACAGAGGTAGCCTGGGCAGAGGCTGTCAGAGTCAAAAAGCCAGAAAAGAGGCTCGATGGCAGAAATTCGGGGCCTACTCTGCCAGAGCAGGAAAACATGTAAAGTACACTACAAAAAGACGGTGGCATAGCATACTTAGGAACGGACTATATAATCCATTCAGGGTGGATCTGAAAGAGGACAAGTTAACGTTGGACGCAAATGTATTTGCGTCTTCATAGCTGACACAGGAGGGAAGTTACATGCGCTTTAAGCTGGTACATGGAGTCGGTGGGGTACGCGCTAGGGAACATAACATGACCAAAAAATTTATATTTCCTCAAGACCCATCTTCACCTTTAAAAGGAACAAAAATCTAAAACAAATTCTAGTCAGAGCCAAGAACTCTACTGAAAATTGTCTCATCCAAAAGTCCATTACAGGTCCCCACCAAATCTCTGGAAACCACAGGTGTGGGACAAGTCAGGCATGCCTGAACGCAATTGTTAATGATCAGGTTACCATCAACATTCACACTGTTATGCTCAAACAAATGATTAACTGCCGAACGGCCAATGTTATCTATGCCATTTTTTGTCCTTGTGGCTCAGCATATGTGGGAGAAACTGGCAGGGAAGTCAGACTCCGAATGTGTGAACACAATTCGAATATCAGGACAGGTAAACAAACAGCTCCCTTGGTCTCCCATTGGTTGGATAAAAAACATATTGAATCTAACCTCCAATGGACCGTACTTGAGAGAGTCCATACTCTTTTTTTTTTTTTACAAAATTTTTTATTGAGCAGAGCACAGGTAAAGTACGATACAGACAATAGAATTTTAAACAAAGAAATGAAATACAAAAAACGTAAAAAAGCTTCTTCATATTAAAAAACAGAGATGAGGGGAGGTTCTTCAGCTGAATTTAGTCCGTTAGCAGTCAAGTTGTAGAGTATAAATACATTATTAATTTACAAGCAGTGTGCAAAATACGCAAGTTCCATCCTAAAGTGCAAATGCAATTACAGTACATTCCAAACAAAGACAAAAAGTGCCAGTGCATTCGAATTTTCAAATAGTGCAAATCATGCCAAAGAAAGTTTAATAGCTTATCAATTAAACCTGTCAAAAACTTAAGACTGCTAGCGTATATTTTAAGGTAATATCAACGTTAATCTGAGATGTATAGTTTATTTCGTTAAACCCCCTCGTAGCCTCAAGAGTCTCCAGGTATTTCCAGTTATTTTCAAATCTCCTGACTGCACCCACCCTCATAGCAAAAGCTTTTTCAAAACTCCTTGACCTCCTCATTTTATTTAGCCATTTGAAATGTGATGGAACTTCCTTGGTTTTCTAATTTTGGAGAATTAGTGAGCGAGCAATGACACAAGAAATAAATACAAATGTTTCCTCAGCATTTTTAAGGAACCCTCTGTCCTTACTGATCCCGAATAGGGCCAACTCTGGCGTGGGAAGAAGTTTTTTACCACCCAGAGCAACCTCTAAAACTGCGAAAATGGCTTCCCAAAAAGATGTAAGCTGGGGACAAGTGAAAACAATATGAAGCCAACCACCCTGACTCTCAGCTTGACATCTGAAGCACTTATTCGCTACCTCAGGGAACCTTTTCCCAAGTGCCTCCGAGTCCATTACGCCAACCAGCGGGACAAGAAAGCCATTCTCTTGAAATTGGCAGCATGCAACGATTTATAGCCCAACACACTTAAAGTTTCCCAGTCTTTATGTGTAAAGTTACATTGTGTAAGAGTGTCTATTTTGACTAGATGACAATCTATCATAGCGGCTTGCCCCTCGTAATGAAGCTTCATGTACCAGTTTCCTATCCCGTGGATTTTAGACTCATACAAAAGTATTGCCATCTCGTTCGTTGAGTCTAGTAAGCCGCCTATATCTTTCCTTAAAAAGTGAACAATTTGTAAATATTCAAGACACATGGGTCTATCAGAATTACCTATTCTAACCAATACTTCTTGCCATGTGATAATGCTATTATGGATGATAAAATGCCTTAACTCCCTAAATCCCAAATTCTCCCAATTTTTTATATGGCTGTTTCTGATTTGTAGGCCTAAACAAGTACACTCTCGTAAGCTCAAAAACTTAGAGGCAGAGGAGCCAAGATTTTTTGGACTGCACTCTGATTAAGTAATCTTTCAGAGTCTTATATCGTGTCCTTTTTGGGAGCTTTGCAGTTTTTAAAAATACCTGGACTTGAGAGTCAGCCTCCTGTAGCATTTTGTCACGAAAGTTTTTTGCACCTATCAGGGCTGCCATTATATCAATAACTCCTTGGACGCTCATGACGAGCTCAGCTCGTCATGGTGTACACCTCCATACACTCATGACGAGCTGAGCTCGTCATGAACAATTGGAAACTCAATAAACCAGCACAGGATAAAAATAACACTAGCATCGATGTGGATAAAGACCGCATCATAATACGTTTAACATGTGGCAGAGCCAGTCCCCTCTGTTCAGTTGGAAGTTGAATTACGGACAGCTTCACCCTTGGTGCTTTCGCACCCCAGACAAACCTTCTAAACATAGTTTCCATGTCTCTGAAAAAAATAATACAATTCAATTTAATAGGAACATTGCAAAACAAAAATATTGATAGGGGAAGGATCGACATCTTAATCAAGGATACCATGCCAATCAGAGTGAGAGGAAGTAAAAGCCATTGAGCAAACAGATTCTTAATTTTATTAATCATTCTCCCATAGTTGAGAGAATACAACTGATTATATTCGCAGGTCACATAAATACCTAGCTATCTTATCGGGTCTCGGCTGGCAGCCTGAGCGCGAAGGCAAGATAGAAAGAGGCTGAGTTTAGTATTTAGCGTGAGAACTTCAGTTTTCTTTGGATTTATTTTGCAACCTCCTATTTGTTCATAGGCCTTAAATTCCCTAAAAATACAATCTAAATTCTCTTTATTCTGCCTTAAATAAAGGATAATATCGTCTGCGAAGAGCTTGAGCTTCGCCATCCCATGGATAGGGGGTGAAATAGAAGGATTATTTCTTATTTTGATCACCAAGGGTTCAATAAAAAAAGTAAAAAGCAGGGGAGATAACGGGCAGCCCTGCCTGGTCCCGCGATTGACTTTAATGGAACCGGCATTATTTGAGTTTCTTATAACCTTCGCTGAAGCATCCTGATAGATATTTTGAAGCATCTTAATCACGTGTTCTGGAAACCCAAACTGGCCCAGAGAATAAAACAAGGTTGACCAGTTTACTAGATCGAATGCTTTTTCCGCATCGACCATTAAGATGCAAGCAGGGGTTGAATTAATGTTGAAGAAATCCAGAGCCTGAATTAAAAATTCAGTATTTGAGGCCATTGAGCGGCCAGCTATAAATCCAGATTGGTCGAGATGTATAACTTCTTGTGCAGCATATACAAAGCGACGAGCCCAGATTTTCATTAAGATCTTATAATCTGAATTTAAAAGGCTAACAGGCCGATACGAGTTAATATCTTCTGGATTCTTATCTTTTCTAACAAATGATACTATAGTTGCTTTCTTAAAGGATGCAGGTACCAATCCACCTTGTTTAATATGATTAAGTAAATTCTTAAGAGGTGTCGATAATTCCTTTATAAAGGTTTTAAAGAGCTCAATTGGAAATCCGTCCTGCCCACAAGCTTTCGCCCCTGCTGTGGCTTTTATAGAGTCTACTATTTCCCCTATACTAATTTCAATCCCAAGTTCAAAAGCCCAATTGGCCGAGATCTTCGGGATTTCAATATTAGAAAAATACTCCACTATTTGATCCTCCCCCACCAGATATTCGGTGGTATAAATACGACCAAAATGCTCCAAAAAAGCCTTTTGAATCACATCATTATTCACTAATTCTTGGCCACTCGTGGGATCCTTAATTTTAACTATCGAGGCGGACTCCTGCCTCTTCCTCGTGGAATTAGCCAGGAGTTTGCCCACCAACTGGCTGTCCTCATACACCCTCTGCTGGAAGGTTCTAGAACTATTAATTTCTTCCAGAATAAAAAAGTCTCTTAGTTCTGCCTTTGCTTGTACCATTTGATTTGGTTGTTGACGGAGCTGAAGGGCGTATTCTTTATCTACAGTTTTTTGGAGCATAGATATTTTTGATTTCCTCTCTTTAGCCAAGGCCGATGTAAAAGATATTATCTGACCACGGGCCGCTGCCTTAAATCCCTCCCAGACTGCAAATGGTTCAGCTGTATCGTTATTAATTTTAAAATATTCCTCAATCCATGCTCCGAACCCAGTTACCCACTCAAGGTTCTGAAGCAGAGTTTGGTCCAGCTGCCACCTGGATTGGTCTCTGCTTCCTGCGCTAATGCTAACTTCCAATTCTACCTTCCCATGGTTGGAAAAGGGATTGCACCCAATAGATGAATCTAGGGTTTGGATAGATCTAGATATCAAAAAAAAAAAGTCAATCCTGGATACCGTCCTGAAGCGATGAGAATAGCAAGTAAAGGATTCCCCATCTGGGTTCAACAGGCGCCATGGGTCAATGAGTTGGTATTCTGACATTAAGGTGCCTAAGACTTTTTTGGTGTTAGGTTTTAATTGTTTCTTATTTTTGTTGGAGGTATCCTTTTTTACATCTTGTATAAAATTTAAATCTCCTCCCATAATAATCTGCCCAGGAGCCCCTCTCAAAAAATCAATGATTTCTAAGATACTGGAGACTTCATCGGATACCTGCCCATAATAACTAATAAAATTCATCACCTTTCCATGTAATCTGGCAACAGCCCATATCCATCTCCCTTTAGGATCCCTCTGAATTTGTATAACTTCCCAAGTAAGTTTTCTGGAGAAGTAAATGGCAGCACCTCTCTGGGCGACCTCTGCTGCTGATGCAAAAACAGCGTGGGAAAAGTATCTTGGAATAAATAGATCGGGAGCATTTGATTTTAAGTGGGTCTCTTGGAGAAATAACACATGGGGATTTTGAGAAACTGCCCATTTTATGAGAGCGCCATATTTCTGTTTGTTTAAGACACCATTGGCGTTCACTGATAGGATACCACCTTTATTCATTTCAAAAAATAATTTTCCCCAATTTTACGTTCTCGTACACGAATAAGTACAAACCCTGCCTGCACCTTCTGCTCTTTTTAACTGCTTTGCCCCCAACCCCCCATGCCCCCAACCCCAAATGAATCCCCACCCCCCCTGAAATGTGGAGCCTTCCGTCCCCCCCACGCTAACCACATTTCACCCCTTCCTCCTGACCTGGGTGTCTTCTTGTTACACCCTGCGTGGCCCTGAAAACCCCCCGACCCCCTCCAGCAAAAGTGAATCAAATATCTAAATACGTATATAATCAAACTTCATACACCCTCATAAACAGAGCTATATACTTGCTCAGGCATTCGACCCTGAGGAGATCTCCTTAAGGAGAGATTGAGCCTCCTCTATGTCAGAAAACATATAAAACTTTCCCTTCACCAGGACTTTTAATTTTGATTGATGGGCAATTGAAGCCTGCGCCCCCTGAGATTTAAAGAGATGAAGTATTTTGACAAATTCTTTCCTCCGTCGTGCTGCCGTGGCAGTCATGTCCGAGAAAATTCTGCATTTAATTGTCTCAGTTACTGAAAATTGTCTCTGTTGGAGCGCCTTTGATAGGATTTTTTCCTTTATCCTGTAGTCTGCCAAATTCATCAAAATAGTTCTAGGAAAAGTCGAGTTTGCGAATCTCTGTGCCGGAACCCGGTGGGCTCGCATGATAGTTAAGTCCCCCTCGAACTCCGGTAATACTTTTTGGTGGATAAAGGAGTTGGCCCATGACAGCATATCTGACTCTTCAAGGTCCTCGGGGACCCCCACTATCCTTAGGTTGGATCTACGAGAATAGTTTTCTAACTCCTCGAGTTTATTCTCAAGTTTGCTCTCCAACATACTCTTTTTACTGGCTGTCTCTTTAGCTTCTGCTCTGGCTTGATTTATGTGGTCCTCCAGAGCCGAGATCCTTTCCTCCGCCTCATGTTATCTATTAGGAAGTCCTGACATTGACTTTTCAAATTTTCTAGTCGGGAATGTAGGTCGGCTATTTCAACTTGTTGATTTACTTTTATCTCGCAAATCTCATAGAGAATTAAATTTAACATCTCGCGAATATCGAGCTGGTAATTAATTTCCTTGTCCAAGTTATCACCTTTCCCCTTGGCCTGGATTTCTGGAGTTACAGATGTAGTAGACATAGATGCCCTCTCTTGCTCTGATATGATTAAAGGAGATTATGTAGCTATACACCGACTTCCCTCTTCATCTGAGCCCAGGGTACTTGGAGCTGTCATTAATGCCCCCTCAGAGTTATCTGGTGGGCATAATTGAAGAATTTTTGACTTTAGCTGTTTTGTCTGTGTTACCCTCTCGGGCGATTTTGTCGGAGAATTGGTCTTATTGTGCACTACCCCAGGTGGAGAGGGCGAAACTAGAGAAGAGACTGATACTCCAGAGTCTTTTTCCAGCTGAACCATGGATATCTGAGGAGCATGAGGAACCTTTTTAACAAACAAAGGAAACAAGAGATTCTGCCCGTCTTGAGCTGATTTGGGCAGAGCTGCTAACGGAGGATCTGTACCTGCCTCTGTTGTTACCATGTCTTCCTCCACATTTATTGTAATATTTTCAATTTCCTCTGCACAGACACCTCTCTTTGCCGTTTCGCTAGCCTTTTCGTTAGATGGAGAGGTTAGGGAGACTTGAAGTTCGTCTTCTGAACTTTCTTGCGTTTCTATCGTTGTATCTTGCCCCAAAGCTGATGAGGCCTTTTCTCTCTCTTTAGCTGCCAGCTGTGCTGCTTTTGTAGCCAAGGCTAAACGAGTTTTAGTATTAAGACGTGACGCTGTTTCAGCCTTAGTAGTTTTATTAGGCTCCTCACTGTCCTTTAGTTGCTTTTCCATTATCCTGACAGTAGGCTCAAATCTGGCTCAGAAAAATTACCTTGGCAGTCTATAGAGGCAATATTTAGTGATAAAGGGTGATGAAACGGGCACAGAAAAAGACAAAAGGGGAAAAAAACACCCAGTGCCCCCGATGCCCCCTTTATATCGCCCCTCCTTGCCTCACCATGCTTCTTTAGAAAAAGTCCAGCCCGTGTTTTCTCACTTGCCAGGATCCTTTAGGAGTCTTTTCCAGTCGTAATCACTGCTCCTTATTGCTCCTGGTCCAGTCTTTCGCCATCTCTCTATCTCACCACTGTGAGGATGTAGGGTAGAAGCCGCTGGAGCACTCAGTCAGCAAAATCAGCGCCCGGATATCAATGTTTGCGGGCTGCCAGAATCTGCCAGAATCTCGTAATTCCCCCAGGGCGCCAACTCGCGCTTCCCAGATATCGAGGGGGAGAAGTCGAGAAGTGCCGCTTTTCCTACCGTCTTTCGTAATTCAAAACCAGCAGCAAGCCGCACCTCTCGCCATTCCTGCTTCGACGGTCTAGGAGGGGGCGGGGTCTCAGGTCACAAGGCTAACCGGAGGCGTGGAGCTTCGGAGCCATTGAGAGAGAGAGAGTCCATACTCATAAGGGAACTGATATACAAGCCATAGGTAAAAAAAGGGAGGTCTTCTGTATCCATACTCTCAATACAAAGAAAGAGGGCCTAATGAGCATCTCCCATGGGAGAACGCCATTCTCTGTGACTCTTTTGTCCCTTTTTCCTGGCCTTGCCTTTGATGGGGCTCTATCAGGCAATACCTAGTAATTGTTCTCCCTAACTGACTAGAATCCTTTGTGTATTTTACCTTAGTTCTCGTACTGATCCAGT
Source organism: Lissotriton vulgaris (assembly GCF_964263255.1). Lineage (NCBI taxonomy): Eukaryota > Metazoa > Chordata > Amphibia > Caudata > Salamandridae > Lissotriton > Lissotriton vulgaris. The sequence goes on along the minus strand of NW_028242694.1, from coordinate 28,627 downwards.
TTTGGTACTATTTTGACCTGTTTCTTTTGTGATCCTTTCACCCGCGGCTAACCTCTATGTGTGAACTTTGCCCTTGAGACCTCCGTATGGATAAGATCTCCTTTCTTCTTCTAACAGGTTGCAACTTTGTTATATTTATTTTTTATACTTTATTTCCTTCATGCATCTCTAGAGGCATCCATATGTCTTACGTGGCGGCTGGCCTTTCATGTTTCTATTCTTTTTCTCTCTGACACCTGTATTATTCTTTATCCATCCCCTGTTGTTAGCAGAGGATCCCTTACTGCTCTGCAGATCTGATCATCGTGCGTCTATACATTGGCCTACAGGTTTTTTCCTTCCTCCTATTGGATGTCCCTAATTAGTTGGCTGTTATATTGCACCAATTTCGCCCCCGGGGCTTCTCGCTTGCCGCTTCTCGTCCGTTCATTGTGGACACCCGCACACGCTGAATTCGTGTATCAACAGGTAGGTACTCCCTTACTTGAAGGGCCTATCGCTTTCCCGGTTCATGCGTTTTCTCAAGAGCCCTTCGTCTGATTCTGCATACCTAAAACCGTTGTCTCCACGTCTATTATTATTTTTAGAATGGATACCCTTGAGCACCTGGGACCAGACTATTCTGTGTGAGCCTTCGGCACCCACTTCTAACAAGTTTCCCTTTTTGTGGCCCGCCTTCATTGCTGTGTTCGCCCATATTCTCTGACCTTCATTTGGCCCCTGGTAATTATACACTTTGTTCCCTTGATTTCTTGTATTTGTCTCCTAATATTGTGCCCTTTAAGTCGTGTCCGAACTTACCCCCACCTATATGTTTTCATTTTCCCCGTTTATTTGTTTCCTAGTGGTCAGCCTCACCGCATACTCTCACTTTAGAGGCAACAGTCCGTCTAGGATCCCGCCTTTGATACCTACTTATCCTTTGCTTGACTTCTTTGGATACTTTTGTCATTTTGTATTCCCACTTTGCGGCGTTATGACTGGTCCCCAGCGGTAAGATTTTGACGATTGCTTCCCCTTACGGGAACGTTGCATATCGCTTACTCTCTACTGTCCTATTTTTGCTTTTATCAATCCTATCTTGCTTTATTATTTTCAGACACTGTGTTGCTAAGTTTCTCGAACCTTGCATTTAGTATCTTGTTGTGACCTGTATTTGCCTTAACAGGTAATGTCTTGATCCTGTTGAGTGTTCTCCTTTTCTCTTTTTAAACTCACTTATTTGTTTGGTCCTATGTCCTACTGATCACTTTATTTATTTTTAGCACAGACTATTTCTGGACACACTTTTTACCCTTGTGTTTATGTTACACTGGTTTCTGAGCACAGCGCTGACTTTGTGTGTATGTGTTTGCACTGTTCTATTGGCTTTTCAGATCTATCATCTCTATCTCGTGTCTTATGTCTTCTCTCTATGATGTACAGAACTTTGGTCCTATTTTTATTGTTATCCAGATATCATGCTGTTTTGGACTGTTCTCCCTTCCTAGCTTTTTTGCACTGATTTATTCATTTTGCACTCTGGTTCTGGGTATCCTAATAAAGTTGGAAGTGTTTATTATCCTTTATTCTTACCGTGTATTATGATGATTACCATTTCTAGATACCCCCCACTTCTGTCTCCACGGAGACTTGTGCTCTGAGGAAGGTGAGACTTGTTATAGGGCATACACCGAAACGTACGTCGGCACTACCACAGAAAAGAAACCACATTTTCTTGTTTATTCATTACCTTAAGTCTTGATTAGACATTTGGACTGCATAAACTGTATTGCAAAAACTTCATTTATATCTTTGAAAATTGATTTTCCTTGTTAAATGTTTATTTAAAACGTTATATATGTGTAGGAATGCCATCTGTCTCTTAGACCTACTATGTAGTACTGTGGTTTCTCCGCCTTTCTCTGAATAGTTTTTAAATTTAGCTTGAATGATTGGATCCTTTATGGATCAGGACGAATGAGATTGAGTGAATGAGGAATATGTGCATTGTTGAATGCTTGAATGATTGTGTTATGGGGATGTGTATCTTTTCTTTAACCTTTTCTTTTGTGATATTACATTAATGAAAATTAATCAACTGTATATATAAATAAATGCTGATTAAAGCTAATTTGTGAATATGTTCTAACCTTGTTTATTTGTTGTACCTTGCTGGGAAGAAGATCCAAATGTTGGTGACTTTATTAGCGCCCTTTTGATTTATTTCGGGTAGAGACTTTTCTTGTATAGAATTGTCGTTCAGGCCCTTATCAACTCCAGATTGGATTATGCCAATGTTCTCTATCTGGGACTTACGGAGTTTATGCTCAACAAACTGTTGTCGTGCAGACCGCTGCAGCTAGGGCAGTTCTGAGACTCAGACCTAGAGACCGACTTTCCCACCACCTAAAAAAGCTGCATTGGCTGCCTGTCCAATGCAGAATACTTTTCAAAGCACTTATCCTCGTCTTTAAAGCTCTACATGGCATAGGGGCTCACAACATCCGTAGAAGAGTGTCATACTATGTACCTGGCAGATCCTTAAGATCAGCACACCAACACTTAATCATTATCCCTAAGTGTCTTAGAGCCCACCGTGGCGGTCGCTCATTCCAAGGGCTGGTGACCAGATTCTGGAACAAGCTTCCGCTATCTCTGAGGCAGGCCGCAAGCTTAATGACTTTCAGGAGACAATTGAAAACCTGGCTGTTCCAACAAGCAGTATAATGGCCAACCGCCCCGGGTTCCGATGCTATATCTTGGGTCTCTTGTATTCTTTCTCTCTCAGCGCCGGGATACTCTCCTGAGTAGCTGCACGCTTTACAAATGTAGTGATAACATAATATAACATAACAACTACTTCAACGTTGAAATTAGAGAAATGTGTCCAATGGAGTGCATCTTGTGTCCCCCCTATATTTACCTAGTGTGTGAAGGAACCATTTCCATGTAGGTCTAACCTGTTTTGCAGCCTTAGAGCCTTGAAGCCTCTATGAGCACCAGCCGGATTGGTGTCGTTACAACGCAGGCTATTACAACGCCTGCTGTTACAACGCGGTTTTTACATCGCATACCACTACAACGCATAGTGCTTTTAAGCACTGGATAGTGATTTATTTAATTTACTATTCCAACTCCAGTCCCCGTGGATAGTAGGGAAGGTGTTGGATAGTAAATTAAATATATTGCCTATCCTAGAGCGCCCCCCAGCGCAATGCGTTGTAATGGTTTGCGTTGTAATGGTTGCGTTGTAATGGTAGTGCATTGTAATAAATGCGTTGTAAGTGATGTTTCCCGCACCAGCCTCATGCTTAATTGGCAGCAGAGGGTGACATGCCAGAGGAAGCCAATACGGACAAACGTAGCCCACTTCCACCTTTTTGCTAAGCTTATCCCAAACCCTGAAAGTACACTCAACCATCAACACAGCCCTCCAGGTACCAGACAACAGTCCTCCCAAAGAGGAAGGCAAATGAGTTGGTAACCTACTATCCATCCCTACCACAAAATGAGGCAAGCATGGGGCGAGCCTGTACCAGTAATTGGCGAAATGCACCTGCGCACACAAATCCTAGAGCTTGTGAACTGGTGCTTCGAACGAACATAATCTGAATAGAAGCTGCTAGTGACTCCAGTGCTAGGGTAGGAAGGAGATCAACAGGGGACAACCCTGCTGCGTGCCTCTATTGATTTTCAGAGGGGCTGAACAGGCACTGTTGATACATATCCGTGCTACAGATTCAATGTGCAATCATTGTATCCCTCTTAGAAAACCTAGGATTTGACCATACTACCCAGCACTGCAAATAAATTATCTCACTCCGGGGAATCAAACACCTTAGAGGCATCCAAAAGGATGCCAGCAGCATTTAGATCTGTGTCAATTTCTTGCATTATAGCGCAGAGGGAACGCACTTTATGGGCAGTGGAGCTTCTTGCAACAAATCCAGCATGATCAGGCCACACGAGCCTTGGGAGAAGAAGATTCAGCTTAATATTCACCAATTTTGCTAAAATGTTGGTGTGTCAATTTATGAACTATAGGGGCCTGTAAGACTCACATTTATACGCCAGTTTGTCAGGCTTGGGTAAAGTGATAATCACTGCTTTCCTTATAGACAGTGGGAGGAGCCCACTTGTTTGCACTTCCTCAAAGACCTCTAACATCTGAGGAGTCAATAAATTGAGCTAACATTTTTTAAATTCGGTGGGCAAGCCATCTGAGCCAGGCACATTACCAGTGGGAAATGCACCAACTATGGGGCATATCAGCAACGGCCTGCGATAATTATCATTCAGCGCTCTTAGCGTGAGGATAATTATCGCAAGCTAACGCAGGATTCTATCCTAGAGATAGCATGCTATCAGCAACGCTTATCTCCCAAGCAATAGAAATCCATGCGCCAACCACAAAACAGTGCGATTATCGATGGTATTCCAGCGACAATCACACTGCAACCGGCGATACCATACTTATAGGGCAGGGTGGATTAAGCCATGTAATCCACCTCCCATTGGATTACATGGCTAAGTCAGAAAAAAGCAGGTGTAAGAAAAGTAGCGATACCCGCGGTTCGCGCTACTTTTCTTATCGCTCTGCATGTTAGAGTACACCTTGATAATTGGAGAAATGTCGGTTAGCGACATTGCTCCAGTTATTTTGGTGAGGAACGCCCACTTTGCTTTTCATTAGAGATGCAAAGCTGGGCGTTTGGGAAACAGGCGCTAAGGCATGGACTCACGCGTTAGTGTGTCTATGCTGATAGGGCAATAACATTATCGCAGCTTTGCTTCCGAAAACGGACGCTAAAGCTGAGATAATTTTATTGCATCACGTTGCTGATATGCCCCTACATCCCTCAGCTCCTCCACAGTAAATAGCTATACCAGAAAAAGGCCGGTGCCATCACTCAGGTAGCAGAGTACTGTGTCTTGCACATAGCCATCCACCATTGCTGGGGTCCTAATCCCCATAGTGATATAAAGGTATTGCAGGAGCACATTCAGCACTTGCATGGAATCCTGATGCTGTCGATCCTGTTGGTCCTCTCCTTCCACCACACTCTCAGCAGTGCACAATTGTGCAATCCTAGGAACTAGGGACTGGCCGGGTCTCGCCCCCTATCTGTACACTCTTATACTGGCATATTTGCCCTGGAATTTACCTTCCCTAACTGCAACTTCATTATACTCTGTGAGATGATACGCCATAGTGTCTGCATCCAGAGCCTTCATGACAGTGCACTCCTTTCCTTTAATCTCCACCTCTAACCTATTCAAGTTATTTAACCTATCTCGAAGCGATTGCAGCATGCCTCCACTTTTAGCCATTACTGGCCCCTGATTCCAGCCTTAAGAGTGCTCAACTCCATGCCCCTGGTGACCGTTGTACCTTCAATAGCTTTAAAGAATTCTGCAATCTCTTCATGGAGTACTGAATTTAATCTCCAAACGTAGTGGGTCCCAGGGCCCCTGAAGTGGTCCAGGAGAAAGAGACAGGCGCTTAATCATACAGGGTGTGTGCAAGATGGGTACCCTCGCACCCACTGCACCACATTCTTTGACACTAGTCAGTAATCCAGCAAGGACCAACTTCATGAACATGTGAGTAGCATGTACCCTCCACCATATGCTCAAATTTATGCCACCAAATATCAAGGAGGCCATGATCCTGCACAATGGCCTGCAAATGGCACAGCCGCAGAGGTACCGGCACCGGCGGGCAGCAGGTTTTGTCCAGCTGCTTTTGCAGAGAACAGTTAATGACTCCCCCCATATCATGGCCTGAGGATCAGTTGACAATATTTTGCCTCAGAGGATATCATAAAAGTAGGGTCATAAACATTTGGCCCATAACAGTTGACCTCGGTTAGTTTGGTATGTCCCATCCATCCCCATAGTATGGTCTGCATGCCCTGCGGGTCTGTGAGGGACCCGTCCATTACAAAGGGTAAACGTAGCTGCAGGGGGCTACCCCTGTGCATAGGAGGAAAAAGAAGTGACAGGACAGAAGGAACACCGCTGGCACAATGCACCATCTGAGCATCCTGTGAGATGAGTATCCTGCCGGAATGCAGTATCCACTCTGTGCCGATCCAAATATGCTAGGACATGACAGGCCTTCTGAGGGTTATTAAGACCCCGGACATTCCAAGTCAGACAGCAGCAAGTGCCATCCCTCCATTCCTCCTTGGCAGCAACCTATCGTCCACTCACACAGTTGCACATGTCCACTCCAGCACTTTACACCATGCACTGATTGAGCGCCCTTCAATCTGTAATAGTCATGAGCAACATTCTTTATTTGTAGGAAACCACTAACATCTCAAACCTATACTTACCTTACCACCCACTCTGATTGCCCAATCCCACCAACAATAAGACCCCTCCTGATGCGCTTCTATCGAGCCTTCAAACCTACCTTAGATCTGCTACAGGGGACGTGGTGTTTGCTGCCTAGCCGAAGTGAGGGACACAGCATTCAAGCCCTCCACAAAGTCATGAGAGAAACGGCTGGCAACCTACATTCACCGGGGCAAAACGACATTTTCCATCAGCCCGAGCACAGGCGCATACCACTGGTGTCATCAGGCTGCGCCAGGGCTGTAGAAAGGGGTATAGATAAGGGGTTGTACCCAACTAGCGTCACTGGGACCTGGGTTATCAATGTGATAAGAGGAAGGGGTCCCAGTAATCAAAGAACAGTTTATGTTATGTTATGTTATTTATTTGTTAAAGCGCAACAGCTGCCCCAGCAACGGAGCGTCCCGGCGCTAACCTAACCAGTACCTGAGGAGATGGGGGGAACCTACAGAGGAATTAGATGACAGAGAAGAGATGGGTTTTGAGTTCCTTTCGGAAAGCAATCAGATTGGTTTGGGTACGGATGTGTGGAGGTAGGGAGCAAATAAAAATAAAAATAAATCAATCAAGAAACAAATCTGTCCACATTGTTTTAATCACAATGTGAATGTATATACCAAATATATAATTTATCTCAAAACGTAAACATAGTTTTCATAGTGCCCCAAGTATAGTGGAGAGACAAGGAAGGGGGGAGTGAGCCTGTGAGGAAGAGGTGGAAGGGAAGGAGGAAAATATTCTCGAGTGACAATTGAATCAGTAAATATACATCATTTGTCCATACTACACAGTGTGTGTAGAGATGGGGACCACAAGGTTCAAATTATTATTTCTAAACAACAGCATACTCCACAAAGTTCAAATAATGAAAGCATTAGGGCCTGGAGTTGATAATACGAATAGTTGTCGACGTTTCGACCCTCTAGTATGCAAGTAGAGTTGCTATCCTTGCTGTGGGGTCTTCATCAGGACAGGGGTGGGGACACACCTATTTAATATAAATATATAAATTAATATTAGGAAATGAATCCCTATATTATTCCAAAGGAAAAGCACATCAGTACTGGCATGAAGTGGTAGGGGACAGAGTCATTACTGTGCCACATAATTAGAGCGAGTGTGTTAATACGCCACACAATTAGTATGCGTGTGGTCGATTGACTCAAAAGATCATAAGCGCATCTTGGATGAAGGACAATTAAATAGCGCTAAGTGAGCAGATTAAATCAGGTGATTTTTAAGAAAGAATCGGAGTGCAGCCAGTCCGGGGTGGACGGCAGCAAACGGACATCTCAGTACCCACTGGCTGTGGGATAGGGTTGGCTCAAAGTAATGGCAAGACCGAGCGCTTGCTCGGTATTAGCAAATAGAAGTAAACTTACCACGAAGTGGTATACAAAGGGCCGTGGTACATTCTAACGGCGTGGTCCAAATGAATTGTCAATGCTGGCAAAGCTGTTAATATGCAATGAGGGCGGACAATTAGACAAGGTTGAGTATACACTAATTAGTGGAAAGATCTAAAATAAGAAAGGGGAACTTACCACAGTGTGGTATCGGGACGACCCCAAATCAATTCAGTGACATGATCCGAGGTACTATCAATTCTAGCGGAGCTGGGGAGTGTAAATACAGAGGACCAGAGTTTAGCACAGGAGCGGCTAGCTAAATCACACCAGTCAAAGTTAGTTGAGGGTTGCACTCACCAAAGAGACGCGATCAAAAAACGATCGTGTGGGGGTCTGGTCAAGTCAGACGGGTGCTTTGTAGTTATTCTAAGGGTAAAGGCGGGAGAAACTGTTGAGTGACGCCCATCGAGGGGTAATCATTACATAAATCACACCAGTCAAAGTTAGTTGAGGATTGCACTCACCAAAGAGACGCGATCAAAATACGATCGTGTGGGGGTCTGGTCAAGTCAGACGGGTGCTTCGTAGTTATTCTATGGGTAAAGGCGGGAGAAACTGTTTGAGTGACGCCCATCGAGGGGTAATCATTACATCAGGTATCAACACGCTAGGAAAGGCGCTTACCGGTCTAGGAATGAATCACGTCCTGCAACGAGCAGAGTTCGCAATGGCGATGCTCAGTTCCGGGTTTGGAGATATCTCCATGGCAATGAAATCACGTGGTGCGAAGCACCCGTGTAAACATGGTAGAAAGACTACCGTTAAGGCCAAAGTGCGGTAGCGTTATTAAGCGAAAAATACATATCAGTCAATCCATTAATAAAAGGTCTGATATTAAGACAGGATATTAATAAAATACGTCCATAATAACCATGATGGATTAGCATTTGGACACATGATTTTACAGAGTCAAGGAAAACGCAGCGTTTTTGATAATACTTAAGTGTATATATTATCTAATTGCTATCCGCCAGTACAGGGACTGTACACTTGATTACCCCTCGATGGGCGTCACTCAACAGTTTCTCCCGCCTTTACCCTTAGAATAACTACGAAGCACCCGTCTGACTTGACCAGACCCCCACACGATCGTTTTTTGATCGCGTCTCTTTGGTGAGTGCAACCCTCAACTAACTTTGACTGGTGTGATTTAGCTAGCCGCTCCTGTGCTAAACTCTGGTCCTCTGTATTTACACTCCCCATCTCCGCTAGAATTGATAGTACCTCGGACCATGTCACTGAATTGATTTGGGGTCGTCCCGATACCACACTGTGGTATGTTCCCCTTTCTTATTTTAGATCTTTCCACTAATTAGTGTATACTCAACCTTGTCTAATTGTCTGCCCTCATTGCATATTAACAGCTTTGCCAGCATTGACAATTCATTTGGACCACGCCGTTAGACTGTTCCACGGCCCTTTGTATACCACTTCGTGGTAAGTTTACTTCTATTTGCTAATACCGAGCAAGCGCTCGGTCTTGCCATTACTTTGAGCCAACCCTATCCCACAGCCAGTGGGTACTGAGATGTCCGTTTGCTGCCGTCCACCCCGGACTGGCTGCACTCCGATTCTTTCTTAAAAATCACCTTATTTAATCTGCTCACTTAGCGCTATTTAATTGTCCTTCATCCAAGATGCGCTTATGATCTTTTGAGTCGGTCGACCACACCCATACTAATTGTGTGGCGTATTAACACACTCGCTCTAATTATGTGGCACAGTAATGACTCTGTCCCCTACCACTTCATGCCAGTACTGATGTGCTTTTCCTTTGGAATAATATAGGGATTCATTTCCTGATATTAATTTATATATTTATATTAAATAGGTGTGTCCCCACCCCTGTCCTGATGAAGACCCACAGCAAGGATAGCAACTCTACCTGCATACTAGAGGGTCGAAACGTCGACAACTATTCGTATTATCAACTCCACGCCCTAATGCTTTCATTATTTGAACTTTGTGGAGTATGCTGTTGTTTAGAAATAATAATTTGAACCTTGTGGTCCCCATCTCTACACACACTGTGTAGTATGGACAAATGATGTATATTTACTGATTCAATTGTCACTCGAGAATATTTTCCTCCTTCCCTTCCACCTCTTCCTCACAGGCTCACTCCCCCCTTCCTTGTCTCTCCACTATACTTGGGGCACTACGAAAACTATGTTTACGTTTTGAGATAAATTATATATTTGGTATATACATTCACATTGTGATTAAAACAATGTGGACAGATTTGTTTCTTGATTGATTTATTTTTATTTTTATTTGCTTTGTAAACCGTTCTTTGATTACTGGGACCCGATCCTCTTATCACAGGGCTGTAGAAAAGCACAGCCGGTGCCCCGCAGCGGGGACGCGCGCGGGCAGCGCCCGGGCTACGGGCGGACCCGTCTTTGCCCATCAGTGGCCGGAAGAGGCTGGGCTGAGCCATTCCTCTTGAATCTTCGTCTCCATATGTGTATAAGAATTGGATATCATTTATTTGCCCCAGGTACTTTAAGAAAGCCCAGTAACTATCTGACCGCTTATAGAGACATGCGGAAGAGGGGGTTAGGCACTGTTGTCTCTAATGTGGACCTTAGTCTGATTGGTATGAAACCTTGATTTTTAATACTGTTGTTAGTCAGTATCTGAGACCAGTTTCATTTCTTTATTTTTTACGTGGTCCTTTTTTTAGCTGAAGCCTCTATTTTATTGAAGTTCATTTAGTGAATCTTCAATCCCGGCGTATTTTGCACATTTGGTATCCCACTGCTGTTTTTGACTGCACTTTCTGCAATATAACCCAGTTCAAGAGTTTTTTGCACATTTTGGTATGTTGCTGCTGTCACATTGGCATTTTACCCTTTATCCCCTATTTTAGTGTAATTTGCATATTTCCCTGCACCGTGTTGTTGTATTATTGGCACTATTTTCCCTTTGTCTTTTACCCTGGTGTATTTTGTATACTGAAAAATGTAGCTGCCATTATTGCATAGGCATCTTTGATATCAGATGTATAATTAATTCCCAACGAGCAGTAATAGACATTGTGTTGCTTGCTAGTAATTTGCTTGTTTCTGCTGGGCCTTCCAAAACTTTTTGACTTGCATTATTTGGGCGACACAGGTGGTGTATCTACTAAGTTGACAGGGGTTGGACATAATCCAAGTTCAACATAATGGGAAAAAGAAAGAATGTTTCCACCTCCTGTACTAATATATATTCAGGAGGCCGAGGTGGACAACAATCACTAATGACATACTTAAAGGGGGCAATGGGAGCAATCGAGGAACAAATAATATCTGTTGAAGAGACATTATCATAGGGCAGAATATCCCCACCTGTAGAAACAAGTATAGGGGAAGAAGCCCATCACAGACAAGGTGAGATTACCAACGTAGGGGAAATTAAGACAGGTGCAATAAACGGGTATGTATTGGATGTCTCAGATCACATTGAGGTGACCGATTCCGAACAAGAGATTGAGCCCCCATGTAAAAGACCAAAAAACCCTTTATTAAATAAGGGTAGCAACATGTCATAGAAGATATAACTACATACATGGCCCAAAAAAAACACCAAGCAGGAAAAGGAAAGCTATTAGCAAGACAGTTAAGATAACCGAGAATAAGAAACAGGTGGGAGAATGGCTCGACAAAACTGGATATGCCTCAGATGAATACAGAAACAAATGTGTTTATATAACAAAAATATTGGATAAGTTGTACACTTTTGTAACAGGTTCACTGGGAAAAGTTTTTGAAAAAGTTAAGGTGATTGAGACACAACTGAAAAATAACAACCCACATAGGTATAATGCCAATATAAGTCACCCATCCTTATCTGGTAGTTCATCGCAGCCACTAAATCCTGTAATTACCTGTGTAAATGGCCCTGTAAAGCATGATGCTCGGGATAAGACTGATAACATCAATAACAACAATATCATGGCCAATCGGGGTACACAGAGTCAGAGTCTAGAATCTCAAACGACTAAGGGGTTAGAGGAGAGACAAAGAGCAGAGGAGGTTACATCCAAGACTTATAGTAATAACGGTAGTCACCTTGACCTGCCACTAGCTGCATCACCTTATGTTATTGTGATAGCAAATGTCCCGCCCCTACTTGAAGCAGATCATGAAACTTGGGAAACTCTACTAAACAGATCACTTCCATGGTTAGGGAAAAAAACTGGCTTGGATGATACTCTTTTTTCAAATTTTAAAATGGCCCGACGTGTAAACTGGGTAGGAAATAGAAGGAAAATGGCGGCAGGGGATTGTATCATTCTAACGTTTAGAGACCCCAGACTTATTCATGCAATACTGACAAGAATATGAAAAATCCATATTAATGAGAAAGACAATGTACCTACCCTGGGTCTAATTATAGAGCCAGGTGGAATCTTTTTTATGTGGCAGTACAAAATAGATTTGAACCTTTATCATCACTAGGGAACGTTGATTGACTAGCTCCCCAAGACCTTAGAGGGGGCAGCAAGGATAATATGCTAACTAACCGCCCTGATTTGGTGAAGTGGGTAGAGATTAAGGTAACAGATATGTCTGTATCACAATATGGTAAGAATATTAGTGTGAATGACTCTCTGGAGAGTAATACAATGATTGACCCCCAGCCACATTCCATACTTAATAAAAACCAACAAGAAAAGGTAGAACTAGAAATTGTGAGGCCTGCAAAGGAACAACTTAATAATACTATTTCTAAAATTAACACAAATAACTGAAACCTAGAGCCATCTGGTAGGCCACAGGTATTAGGGAAACAACAATGTAAATTACTGTTCTGAAACATTGCTGGGCTGGCTGCAAAAATACAGGACCCGGCATGGTTGAAGGTCTTGAATGATCATTTGATAATCTGCTTACAAGAGACCTGGCAAATTAGTGAGCTGCACATGGTGGGGTTTCAGACCTACCATACTCCAGCACTTCCTAGTAAATCTGGCAAATCCAAAGGAGGCCTATGTACTTATATTTCAAATTTGTTAAGTATCGATAAATTAAAGTTTGTAAAAAATAAAGATTTCTACCAGATTGTGGAGTTACAGTTGAAAGGAGACGGTTGTATGATAATTATACATTTTTATAACAATGTACCGAAAGATATGATACTGAGTGTTTTGATCCAACTACAAAGGGATGTGAGGAAACTTCAAGAAAGGTCCAAAGGGGAACTGTGCTTCATATGGGGTGGGGATTTGTTATTTGTGTAGGCACTATCAGAGTGATATATGTGGTCTAGGGGAGGGAACACATGAAGCTGTACCCCATTTTACACACTTCTCTTTGGGAGATGTGCTAAACTAAATTATATTTGAATTCAATCTAGATTATGCAAATGAATTATGTATTTCCCCAGTAGATTTTAAGCCCACATATATAGGGAGAGAATATAATACGACGATTAGTTTTGTCTTATTACCAAAAAAAAGCATTTCATAAGCATTTTAACATTTTTGACACTGTGTAATGTGGCGAGCAATCATTACCCTAATAGTGTCTCCCTTGAACTTGAGAATTGCACCCCCAATGGAACGGGAAAAGTGAGTATTTTATATAACCAGGAAATATATTTATCGCGTACAAATGGTTATACACTGAAATGGCAGAAGGTTGATCCCACTGCCTTCTTGGGGTAACTTGTAAAGGAAGCACAAGAGGATTTTAATGTGTGTTTAGCTGAGGAGAATAAGGATGCAGACGTGATAGAAGCTTTCTTGAATATTTCAGCTAAAATGTAAGAAATCCTTACTGTCAAACAGAAGTCGACAATGAGTAAAAGACGGGGGTGGTTTGATCATGAATGTAGCAAAGCACACAAAAATCTAAAGAAAATCCCTGAAAAAGACCCCTAGAAACAGAGAAGAAATAAGGGACACTAGATTGTTCTTTAAACAGGCCCAAAAAAATAGAAGGTTAAAATTACAAGAGGATGTATGGCAAGATCTACACGAAGCATGTATAAACAAAGACAATATTAAGTTTTGGAAGATATTGAACTCCCCATACCTCTCGGAGAGGGATTGTGATAATATGGATATAGCCATCACAGAAGATAGCTGGATTAATTATTTTAGTGGTCTATACAAGGACGACGTGAATCCAGTAGAAAATGAGCTGGAGAAGGAAATTTCCCAAGAAAGAGGTATTGAGGTAGATGGTATTTTTGAGAAAAATGAGGGGCTATCTGTATACCCTCTCGATATCAGTTTTACCCTGGATGAGATAGTTTGTGCAATACAAAATAGTGCACCGGGTAAGGCCAAAGTGCCGGATGGTGTCCCAGTCGACGTGTATCGGTCAAATACCGACATATGGGCACCACTTATAATGAATGTTAAAAACAGGTGCTGTCCTATTGTTTTTATAAAGTCCTGGTCAGATGCTATTTTGATACCCATTTTTAAAAAGGGAAACCGTGATGACCCTAAATGCTATCGCCCTATATCTTTGCTAGATGTTTTTTTAAAGGCAGTGGGGAGGGTCATTTTAAACAAGTTACAATCATGGGCGGAGGAAATGGGTGTGCTATCACGGTTACAATATGGTTTTAGAACTTGCCTGGGCACAATTGAGCAGGGCCTGAACCTTAGCCCAATAATTGATAAATATACTAGGGCAAAAAGCGGAAATTTGTTTCTAACTTTCGTAGATTTATCTTCAGCATTCGATTGTGTTATACGCAACAAATTATGGGACACCTTATCTGAGCTAGGAGTAGAAAAAGGCATATTGTTATTTATTAGAGAACTTTACCGGGAGGCGGGAGCAAGGGTGAGGTATGGGATAAATGGGGAGTGTTCGGCCAGATTTGGCATTGGCAAAGGAGTGAGGCAAGGATGTGTCCTTGCCCCATTCCTTTTCTCATTAGATATCAATAGCCTGGGAGAATGATTGCCGGGGCTCCCTTATGACTACCCAATAATAAATAAAAACACAGTCCCAATATTATTATGTGCAGATAACGCGGTTTTAATGTCAAGAACTCAATTAGGCCTCCAGAAAACAGTCACACGTGTTGTTAACTATATGCAGGTTGTAGAAAAAGGTACGGGCAGATGACCTTTTTCAGAGCTGCCCGGCGTTAACCGCCTCTATACCCATTCAAGTTACCGAACAAAGAGGCAGGCGCTGGAGACTGGAAGGCAGGAAACAGAAGTTTTATTCCGACGGAGCAGAACACATCAAATCAGACAACAGGGTATCTTCTCGAGGTGCTCTAACCGCATCTCTGAGGCCTGGCCTCTTATACACAGGTTTATGATCTTTATTGCAGGTAACACATTCTTGCAATGCTTTGAAGTATGAAAGGACATCCTCGGAATCTCCCCTTCAGGCCCGTTCCCACACACATTTACAGTTGAAGTCCCCACCCCGGTCACAACAGGTGATGATTATCGCGCAGCTGGACATTCCGCCGATTCACGGAATGTGTGGGGTTGATCGGATCTCATAGGGTGGGGGCTTTTGATCAACTCGGGGGTCCTTTGATGGGGGAAGCTTCCTACTGTACGGGAGGCAATAAACAGTATCCGCAGGGCCAGGTGGCGGCCTGGGAACGAGGAAGACAAATGGGCACACAGGAAAAGGGGGGTTGTATCAGAGGACCCGGGACCAGGAAAGGAATGAAGGGAGGTGTCGCGCTGGGAACAGGATGGGATTCCGAGGCAGAGCTGCGCTGAAGAGGGGTTTATGACCCAAGGCATGTGAGAGCGTGGGTTGTCAGCGTGCGGGGGATGCTTGCGAGGTTAAGAGAGAGAGAGAGAGAGAGACGCGCTGGCTATCAGCGAGGGGCAGGGAGGCCAAGGTGCTCAAAATGGCTGCCGCTTACGCGCACGAATGGGCTCAAAAAGGGCAAGATGGCGCCGATAATGTTGACGTTTGCGGCCTAACTTTTAACAGTCCTCCCTTTTCAACATATCTAGCCAACTTGCCTACTCAATGTCAATCTTCATCAAATTCCTAACCTCGGCATCATATAATGCTCCCATGCGTTCGTTTCCAAAGTCCACAGTCTTAGGGCAAATACAATTTGTACATAATGAACACAGAGGTGGCAGACATTGAATTCCTAAGCATAGACCGCATATTACAACTACAGGAATCAGGATAATGGTGAACAGTCTCCAGCCCCAGTTCTTAACGGTGTTCCAGAACCAACCACCAAGTGACCATTCTTCCTGTTCCTGGTGGACTTCTGAAGAGAGTCTGTGAAGATGTTCGATGGCTTTGTACACTGAGGGTGAATTGTCCGGTATGTATGTACAGCAGCTGGACCCAATAATGCGGCATGCTCCACCACGGTCCGCAAGAACCACATCTAGGACAAGGCGGTTCTGGAGTGCCACCAAGCGGACCGCTTGAAGCTCGGCGGTGTTGTTAGCAAGGATACCGGCTGTGATGTTCATTGTTGTCTCAACTGCCTGGGTCAGATGTCGGATGGCACGGCTGTTTGCCATCGGGCCCCAGAGTGGAACGAGTCCCTTCATCGCATCGAGGAACTGTGCTCCTGTCGAGTCGGCTTGTTCAATGTCCTTGGCTCGTTTTTGTCTATGATGATTCGCTGGAGCCACATAAGTCGGAGGAAGGATGAAGGAGATGAAACAAGTGCCCCCCCAGCCTTTGGGGAGCCAGGTGTAAGCCTTCGTGCCACAAACGAAATACATATTCGGAGAGGATACAAAGGAAGGCGGATCGGTGGAGTCCAAGGTTCTAGTGAAACGGCAGGCGCTGCGGCCTACCAGCTGTGTCCCAAGCCCTTCTATGCACATGTGGCCTGTGACGTTGATGACTGACAGGGCCACAGTCAGAGTGGCAGCCGTTCGTTTCCGCAGGTAGGAGAAGGTGGGTCTGGTTGGATTGTTGAACACCTGCATTTCAATTCGTTCTTTAGCAGGGATGTCCATGTGGATTGAGTCGTTGGAGGTCTGCGGGCAGAAGTGTGTCTTCGTTTTGTTTCGCCAGACCCCATGATAGAAGTGCGTCATGGTTTTGCTGGAGGTGGCATTGTCTTTATAGCTTTCTTGCAGGAGGATCAGCCAAGCAAGGCAGGAGCCATGAACTGAGAAGGGTGAAGGGATGAAAGGAATTGAATGTCCAGTGGCGTGGGGTAGCAACCCACAGATCCAACAGTTGGTGGCGTTGGTGGCAAGATTGTGCTGGTGCAGCAACTGTACAAAGGAGTTATTCCAAAACTCCTTTCGCCTCTCTCTGAGTTGAGGAGAGAGCGAAATCAGATAATGTTCCTTCATGGTGGTAGGCTGAGCAGTGGTCAGGAATGTTTCGTGAGCAGGTGCATTTTCTTCCACAATCCAGAGCGTGGTCATGAGGAGAAAGCAGAAAAGGATTGTGATGAAGAGTGCAATTGTCTTTGTGCTGTGGAGTCTGTCTGTTCTTGGGTTTCTGTAGTGGGTATTTCCTGTTGCTTCCATCATCTTCTTATTTGGTGCTTCCATCATCTTCTTATCTGGCGCTTCCATCATCTTCAAGGTGCTCGGTAGCAGGCAGAACCACAGACTTCGTTTAGCTTCACTCCGGGTGACCCTTGGTGGTGTTTAGGTCACCGTTCTGAGATTTAACTTAGTCTGTGGTCTACTTAGCGAAGCTCCCTCCTTTCGACGCAGGAAATACCCTTCTCTGGATGGCACAGTGGGATCAGAGAATTTTGAAAGTTCAAGTGCTTCGGTATCAGGATAGCAGGTTAGTGACGGTCGGTCCTCGTTCAGGAGCTCTTCTTGGTTGTCGATGTTTTCTGTCGTGGCCAGGGTCGAGGAGACCTTCTTACAGTGGTGTGCATGCAGCCAGTGCCGTTTCCCCTCCACACGAAGAGCCGTCCGGGTGGTGATTAACACTTGCCAGGGGCCCGTCCACCGGGGTTCCAGACTCTTCGACCGCTGAAAATTCCGGATCAGCACGAAGTCCCCAGGTTGGATGGCGTGACCCGGACCCCTGGAAGCATCGGAGATGGCCTGCTGCACCTGCTGCTGAATGACAGACAGAGTTTCAGTCAATTTATACAGATAATCAGACATTAGGACATCCGGGACGTCATGAATGGAAGTTGGTTTCGGTGCAGACCAGACACTCATGGGTCGACCAAAAACAACCTCATAAGGTGTCAAGTGATGTTTGGTGGGGGTGGAACGCATCGATAGCAATGCCAGTGGAGGGCGTCTGGCCATTTCAGACCCGTGGTAGCCACTATCTTGGCCAGTTTGAGCTTTAGTGTGGCATTGTGTCGCTCAACAAGTCCAGCAGACTGGGGGTGGAAGACTGCGTGGAACTTCTGCTTGATGCCCAGCCCCTTTAAGATGAGCTGGATGACTTCGGCTATGAAGTGGGGGCCATTGTCGCTCCATAAAATCCGACAAAGGCCGTAGTGCGGGAAAAATTCCTTTAACAGTACTTTTGCAGTGGCGATAGCAGTGTTGTCACGGGTTGGATATGCTTCCACCCATTTGCTAAATGCGCATACCACAACAAGTACATATTTCAGGCCTTGGCATCTGTCTAGCTGGATGTAGTCCATCTGCAGGACTTCAAACGGGTGATTTGGGACCCCAAACCCTCCCCGGGGTACTACAGTTCCTTTCCCGGGGTTGTGTTGCAGGCATATCAAGCATTGTTGGACCAGACGTTTGGCAGAGTCTGTGATTTTCCATTGTGCCAAACTCTGGAGACAAGTTCAATCATGGGGGCTGATCCTATGTGGGCAGGGGAGTGTGCCATAGTCAGTATGGGAATCAGGTATGAGTCAGGTAGCAACCATTTGTTTGTGTCTTTTGTCCGCCAGCAGCCTTCGTCGTCCTTTAATCCCACCGTGTCCATTCAGTCAGTTCGTGTTGTGTGCTAGCCATTTGAATGTCTCTAATAGTGTCCCTAGCGTCAGTCCATTTTTCTGCCTGTGACCTGGTCACGTACATACGTGTTGTCGTCCTATTTTCAGCTGTCGTTCGAGCAGTGATGTCGGCTAGCGCATTTCCTTGTCCAATAATGTCTGTCACCTTTCTGTGTGCCTGGCATTTGATGACCGCAAGCTTTTTGGGGAGAAGGACAGCTTCGATCAGGGCGGAGACTAGGTCTCCGTGCAAAATGGGGGTGCCGTGTGAGGTCAAGAATCCCCTTTCCCTCCAAAGGAGTCCAAAATGGTGAACCACCCCGAAGGCGTACTGGCTGTCGGTGTAAATGTTCGCTGTGGTTCCTGCTGCTAGAATGCAGGCTCGTGTCAGGGCAATCAGTTCCGCTGCCTGGGCAGATCGTTGCGTGATGCGGGCTGTCTCGACCACAGTTCGAGCCGTGGTGACTGCATAGGCAGCTGAAGTGGTGCCATCGGGGAGTTTGATGCAAGAACCGTCCACCCACAGCTCTCCGTCAGGGTCAGGAAAAGCCGTGTCTCTGAGGTCAACCCTACTTCTAGTCTGTTCGTCCGTAAGAGTCACACAGTCATGTACAGGGGGCACATCGGGATCGTTCTCTGGTAAGGGTAACAGAGTTGCTGGGTTCAGTGTGGTGCATCTTTTCAGGGTGATATGGGGTGCAAGCAAAGTCAGCTCGTATCCAGTCAGTCGTGCACTCGTCAGGTGTTGCGTCTTGGTTTGGTTCAGGAGGGTGTCAACTGCATGGGGTACTAGTACCGTGAGGTAATTTGAGAGTATGATCCCCTCACTCTGTTGGATAGAGATAGCAGCGACAGCTACAGCTCGAAGGCAGGCAGGCAAGGCTCTGGCTACAGGGTCAAGAGTGGCAGAGAAGTAAGCGCACGGTCGTTGCTTTGGGCCAATGGACTGGGTCAGGTCAGATAAAGCGCACCCCTCCCTTTCGTGAGTGTAAAGGGAGAAGGGCTTTGTGTAATCGGGGGTACCTAGGACAGGGGCCGAACAAAGGGCATCTCGTAGTTCCGTGAAGGAGGTTTGGCATTCAGGGGTCCAAGGGAGCGGGAAGGGGACATCTTTAGCTAGCAGAGAAAGTAGCGGTTTCACAATGAGGCTAAAGTTTGGTAACCACTGTCGGCAGAAGGAAGTGAGGCCTAGTAGGGAGCAAACCTGTTTCTGAGTCTTAGGGACAGGAGTTTTAAGAATGGTTTGGATCCGGTCTGGAGTAAGTTTCCTTCCGTCTTTGGACAGGAGGTGGCCTAAGTAAGTGACCTGAGGTTGGCAGAATTGCAACTTCTTCTTGGAGACCTTGTGGCCATTTTCCGCAAGGAAGTGCAGGAGTTGAATGGTGGCTGTGACTGCTAATGGAGTGGTGTCGGCTGCCAAAAGGATGTCATCGACGTATTGCACTAACACCACTCCATCGGGTAACTGGACTTGATCCAGTTGTCTCTTGAGGGCCTGGCTGTAGATGCTAGGGCTTTCTGTGTAGCCCTGGGGTGCTCGGCAGAACCTATATGAGCGGGCTTTTAGGGTGAAGCCAAAGAGATATCGGCTGTCTGGGTGGATGGGGATGGAAAATAATGCGTTTTTGGGGTCAATGACAGTGAAGGTGGTGGCAGTAGAAGGAATCAAAGTCAGGATGGTGGTGATGTCTGAGACCACGGGGTACTGGGGTACAACCACTTTGTTGATCTCTCGAAGGTCAATGATAAAGCGGTATGCTTTCTCATCTCCCTCTCCTTGTTTCTTGATGATGGGCAAGATAGGGCTGTTGCAAACGTTGCTAACCACTTCCTCTACCACTCCTGCGTCTATCAGTGACTGAATAATCTTTACCAATGCCTTCTCGCCCTCGGGCGATATCCGATATTGTGGGAGTTTTGGGAGTGTTGCGTCTGGTCGGACAGTAATGTGCACTGGGTCGATCATCATGCGCCCTACGTCCGAATCTGTCTTGGCCCACAGGCACGGAGGCAGAGTGTCAAGCAGGGATGTGTCAGCGTCAGTGATGGAAAACATGCGTCGGGGAGGGCAATGTCTAAGCAGAACGGGGTTGTCGTAAAGGAAAACTCGAACTCCGTCTTGAGAACATCTAATTGTTGCTCGGAAGTGTTTCAATAAGTCGAGTCCCATAATGGCGTCAGGGCTATTGGAGGAAAGCAAAAACGTGGTGTCAGTGGTGTTGTTTTCTAAGTCGAAGAGGATCGGAGCGGACAAAGGGTTAGTGGAGGGCGTTCCATCGAAACCTGTCGATGTTATAAGTGAGCCAGACAAGGGTGCCCTTGGAATCAGTCGTTTAGATAACGCACTACGTGTTGCACCAGTGTCTACCAGAAATGGAGACTTTGTACCCAAGACCTTAGCAGTGACATAAGGGCCTTGCTGGTCAACATAGAGCTCGGCTGGATCCCTCCCTTGCCCTTGGCAATCCTATGCAAAGTCGTGGGCGTCATCGTAGTCAGATTGCTGGCATTGGTTCTGTCTGGGTCGATCAAATGTATTTGGTCTGCCTGATCTGTCGTTAGTCGTGTCATTTGGGGGCCCTCGCTGCTGTCCCTTATTTCTCGGTCCACTTGCTATGTCCTTGGGGTCTTTGTTTCTGATTATTTCCAAAAGAACCGGGCATTGGGATTTCCAATGGCCAGTCCCTTTACAGAAAGCACACTGGTCCTCTCTAATGTCTGTACGTCCAATGTGGGGAGTCAAAGTACGGTCCTTGGGAGGTGCAGTCTTAGGGACGTTCGTCTGATAGTTTCCCCTGTATTAGTCTCGTCCTATAGTCCCCCCTTGCAGTTGTGCAATCATCACCCTCTCTTTCAAGTCTTTCTTCTTTTTCTCTGTTGCTCTATCGTTTTCATTTTTCTGATGTTCATAATATTGGGCCATCTGGAGGATGGCCGTGGGTTTGGAGGCTGCCCAACTACTCTCGCTGGCCTGCAGTTTCTGGGAGACTTCTGGTGTCAAACCCTTAACATAATTCTGGACAAACAGATGGTGTCCGGTTGCAGTGGTCATGTCCTGGCCGCTGTAATCGGAGAACACCGTTTCAAACCGGGAGAAGTAGTCCGATACATCCTCCTGGGGTTTCTGGCGACAGGCCGTTACTATCGACCAGACCACTTTCTTTTCTGGAATCAGGGTTTTTAATTTCTGTACGATTTTATCTGGGAGGTCTAAAATGGATTTCAAAGGCTTTTGTCCAGGTTCTCGTTGTTTATCAATGCCATCGAGTTGTGACCAGGTATGTCCAAACAGCTCAAGGTGGTCAACTTTCCGGATTTGCTTCCACACATCAGCTGGTAGACATAACCCGAAGAACAAGTCGATGTCAGCCAGGGTCATAATCGTTGAACCTAGGGCTGTACCCAATTCAGTATAGAAGGCAGTGGGGTTTTTACGTAGGTCAGGCAGAGATTTCCGGAATGTGAGAATCTCTTGCCGGTCCCATGGCTGGTAGACCCAGTTATACACTACCCTTCCTTTTGCATCTTTGTGGTTCGCATCATCGTTAGTCCCTTCACCTCGTGGAGGAACCCAGTAAGGGGCAGCCTCTCGTATCGGCATCATAGTGTTAGGTTGCTCAGTTCATGGTTTGGTCGCTACGGATGTCATGGTTTTAGCTCCCGATTCTTGTTCAGTGAGGTGGCGGAAAACCTCAAGCGTACGCATGAGGAGGTCCGTCACATCACACTCGCCCTCATCCCCGATATCGACCTTCCGGTACAGAGTCGTTAGGCTCTCGGGACCTTTGTCTCGATATCGGTCCTCGTATGCGTTCAAGACATGGTAACACAGTCGTACGGTAAAATGTCGTCTGTGACTCCCTGTATACGAGTTAAACATATCCGTGATATACTCTTCATCTTCCTTTCTTTCTACCAGTGTCCTTGCTATCTTGTCAATCCCTGCTCGCTCATCTTTGCTTAACCTGTTTGTTCTAGCGCAACCGGCCCTTCGGGTCTCAGGGTCGCCTAACGTTGTCGTTTGTGTAGTATCTAATACAAGGAGTTGGGCCGGCACAGAGGCCATGGGGGCCGAAGCTGTGGCGCTATTCTCGTTTGTGCCTGAGGGTGGTGGGTGCTGTGCTGAGGGTTGGGAAGGGGCGTATGGAGGGGGCATGTAGATGATCGGAGGACCTAACAGCAGATCATCGTTGGCTCGTTGTTTCGAGGGTAATTCAGGGTAGAGTGTGGAGGACGTTCTAACCGGACACTGGCTTGATGTTTCCATTTCTAGTTTCTGTTTGGCTTCTTCTCTTTCCTTTATCTCTCCTTCTAGTTTCTGAGCAGCTAGGTGGGCCGCTTTTTGCAGCTCTTTTCCCAACCTACTCTCAGTTCTCTTTTTACGTTGTTCAGTTTCTTTGCGCCACATGCCGAAACTATCAAGCATAGTGGGCGTTGTCTTGTTTTTACCAAGGGCTGTTTCTAGCGCGTTTATTTTATCATAATCGAAGGATCCTATCAGTGGCCACTGACTTTCTCGATCCTTTTTCGTATATTTATGCCACAGCTTGCTATAAGCTATAGCGATCAATCCATGCTTTGTGAACATGTCCTTATTAGGGGTGCCTTCCAGTGGAGCCGGATGGTTCATCTCTAATAGGCGGTCCGGGCTAAACAGGCTACCAATCAGTGGGGAGAAGACAGGCATGACGGATTAAAATGGGGACAAAAGTCAGCACTACCTATCTTATCACTGTGTGCAAAGACTAGACAGAATATTTCTATTCTACGTTGTTTGCAGGCAGTGAATACCTCAAGAACCAATATCGAACAGTCAATGTTCGGTCAATCAAACAATCAGTGGGGAGAATAAGTAGGCCCGCAAAGGTTTGCGTCACCTACCCTTTCACTATCTGCAAAGAGGAAACCTGTTCTTTCCTGTTTGCAGACAGAGAATCTCCAGAAAACAATCCGCGAACAGTAGTTCGGGTTCAATCAATTTTTCATTGGGGGAGAAGGAAATCTCCAGAGAACAATCCACGAACAGTAGTTCGGGTTCAAACAATCAATCAGTGGGGGAGAAAGATAGGCACGACGGATCACAATGGGGACAAAAGTCTGCGTTACCTATCCTTCACTGCTTGCAAAGAGAGAGCCTGTTGTTTCTCCGTTTGCAGACAGCGAATCTCCAAACAAATCAACAAAGAGTAATACTAGTATTTTCCAAACAATCAAACAATCATTTCGCAATTCGTCGTGTTTACACGACCTTAACCGGACCGCATGGACCGTTTTCTTGTCTTCCGAATCCAGCGCCCGATCGTCCTCTATCCTTCGTAGTCCTCGCAACACTCCGGATGGTTCCCAGTCAGGACCGTAGATCACTCGAGAGAGGTCTGTTCGGAACCAGTGAAGTTCGGATGATCGGCTGTCAGACGAGGGTCTATCGGACAGGAGCTCTCCTGATCGTTGCAGTCGTTCACTCTGTCGTCAGGACCTCTCCCACTGGATCCACGAGTCGCTAATGGGGCCCCACGTTTGGGACGCCAATTGAAGAAAAAGGTACGGGCAGATGACCTTTTTCAGAGTTACCCGGCGTTAACCGCCTCTATACCCATTCAAGTTACCGAACAAAGAGGCAGGCGCTGGAGACTGGAAGGCAGGAAACAGAAGTTTTATTCCGACGGAGCAGAACACATCAAATCAGACAACAGGGTATCTTCTCGAGGTGCTCTAACCGCATCTCTGAGGCCTGGCCTCTTATACACAGGTTTATGATCTTTATTGCAGGTAACACATTCTTGCAATGCTTTGAAGTATGAAAGGACATCCTCGGAATCTCCCCTACAGGCCCGTTCCCACACACATTTACAGTTGAAGTCCCCACCCCAGTCACAACAGGTGATGATTATCGTGCAGCTGGACATTCCGCCGATTCACGGAATGTGTGGGGTTGATCGGATCTCATAGGGTGGGGGCTTTTGATCAACTCGGGGGTCCTTTGATGGGGGAAGCTTCCTACTGTACAGGAGGCAATAAACAGTATGCGCAGGACCAGGTGGCGGCCTGGGAACGAGGAAGACAAATGGGCACACAGGAAAAGGGGGGTTATATCAGAGGACCCGGGACCAGGAAAGGAATGAAGGGAGGTGTCGCGCTGGGAACAGGATGGGATTCCGAGGCAGAGCTGCGCTGAAGAGGGGTTTATGACCCAAGGCATGTGAGAGCGGGGGTTGTCAGCGTGCGGGGGATGCTTGCGAGGTTAAGAGAGAGAGAGAGAGAGAGACGCGCTGGCTATCAGCGAGGGGCAGGGAGTCCATGGTGCTCAAAAGTGCTGCCGCTTACGCGCACGAATGGGCTCAAAAAGGGCAAGATGGCGCCGATAATGTTGACGTTTGCGGCCTAACTTTTAACAAGGTGAGGGGGCTTCAAGTGAATATAAGCAAAACATTTAGTATGAAGTGTGGGAAAAGAACTGCAAAGAAATGTGATATCTTCATTATAGGCAAAGAAATTGAGAGTGTGGAAAAATTTGCCTACTTCGGGATAAATTTTGATCAAAAGGGAACTTGGCCAGCTGCAATATTAGCACGGAAAATTATGTTGTCAAGAGCTACTGGGGCGCTTATCAGTCTGTCAAGACGAGTAGGTTGTCGACCTGTCCCAGAATTGCTAGCAATTTATAAATCCAAATGTGTTTCAACAGCCACATATGGCGCAGGTATATGGGGGTTTACTAACGCACAGTGTGTGCAGAATTGTGAAAACATCTTCCTGCGTTACTTACTAGCAATAGCTAGTTCAACTGCCACATACATTTGCCATTCTGAAGTAGGCTTGAAGCATATTGCTGATATTATAAAGACTTGCCCTTTATTACTTTGGCCCAAGATATGGAATACCCCTGAAGCAGTTTTTAACCAGGATGTGATTATGAACTGTTTAAAACTGGATAATGCGCATCGCATCCCATGGCTACGACACATTAAGGACACGGCAGATGTAATTGGCCACCCAGAATTCTTTGTAAAGCCCGGACTGCATGACAACTATCCCCAGAAAGGTCCTTAACAAGGATTACCTGTCCCATCTGGAGGAAAAGCTATGGTCAAAGGAGAAAGAAAAACTCTGTGTCATGGATAACCATATTATGCTGACATGCACATGGATACAGCCATATCTGTCATATATGACAAGACCCTTTGATTGGATGCTTTTGACACGCTTTTGCTTGGATATTGTGCACAGGCTCATCACATTTCTTGAGATGAATGGCTGGTCACGTACTTCAGTACCTTTCCGTGTGACGGTATTTCGGTACAATCAACATTGCATGTAACTCTCTTCTGTAGGTTCTTCACGCTGCCGAGGAGATTTTCTCTACTACCGATTCTAAGGCAGCATGGGTTAAGACAATGCAGAGCCGCATACTTAAAGTTACAATGTATGGAAGATGAATTGACAGTGGGGATTGTAGCAAGTTACTTAAAATGTGTGATCAGACTAAGAAAGACAATTAGGATGTAAATTAAGTAAGATTGTAGCTTTTTCCTTCGTGATTCAAATGTAATTAAATTGTATTGCCTTATTTATTTCCAGGAAATGTAATTTTATCTGTGCTCTTATGTTTTTTCAAAAATGAAATACGAATGAAGTAATTTGACTTGACTTTGACCCCTCCCGATAAAATACGCCAGTATATCTTGATCAAGTACATAGGGTATACCTCGTGGGCCAAGAGAGGCAGTAAATTGTCTTCAGCAGCAGTCCATGATGTCCAGGATATCACAGTGCATATATGTCATCCAGCCACACATGCAAATTTGAGCTATGAGACAACCTTGACTCTTAATACTGTGAACATGGCTTGAGCATGTATATGAGAAGTAGAAAGTCTTAGAGCAACAGCACTATTGAGTCCAGACCTCTCCTCCCACATAGATACATATGTCAGTATGTCCCAGGCCACTTTTAGCTGTACTACGGTACCTTCATTCAGTTGTGAGACATCAGTCTGAGTCATCTGTGTGCACTCCATGTGACCCCGCTGTCGACCTGTCCACTGACCCCGGGCAGCACTCCTTTCTCATCTGTTGCAAGTACTCCATGCCAGGTTGTCGGGCCTGAAAAATATGCTGCTTTCCTTATTGTGTGATCAGTGGGCCCTCTCCATCACCAAAAATCAAGAGAAGGCTTTAGTCTCAAGCAGTGCCACCAACATTTAATCGGCACACTCCTCAAGTCTGACAGTGTTTGTGGTCTCAGGCGTTCCCAAATAGATTAATGCGGTGCTACCTGGCCACTAAATCTTCATTTATAGCAGTTATAACCTTAAGAATCTTTCCCCAATAATGCAACTTTCCACTCTGCAACACCAAGTCATCTTCTGCTGTAGAGATCCTGTACATACATGACAGCATCAAGCTGTGAAGTGAGAACATTAATTTTGGCATCAATGGAGGTAAAACACTCCTACATGGCCCTCAGAACTGTTTTGAAGTCACTATTAATGGTACCCTCACCTGGTGCCTGCCCCATCGTCTCTTTCAGAGCAGGCTCCCACTCTGTAGTTTGCATACTTTTCAACACCTCCAACTGAAGTTTGGGTTGCTTTCCATCATACTTCCCCATGGCAGCACAGTTAGTGCTAATCTCTACAGTCCAGCTCAGCAAAACGGAGGCCAACACACCAGCCACCAAGAGGACTCTGTCCTCTCTGTAGGAGCCAATTGGGCAAGACTGCACTGTAGGCAGGGGAGCCTAGGATCAGTCCAGCAGCACTTTCAGCTGTTTCTAATGTCTACTATGGTTCCCTCGTAAGGGACCTGCCTCACCCCAGGGTTGAGGGGGGTACAAGCAGACTCAGGCTATGCAACTTCCAAGGCGCTCTGCCACTAGTAAGAGCTGGCCAGCCAGTCCCCAAATATGTAGAGGGGGATCACCCCCTCCCACACTGCCCTGCAGGAGCTATGAGGGCACCCCAAGTCACCAGGTGGTGCCGCTCTCACTCCTCAGCCTCCGTCCCTCCTCACACCATGCCACCAGTTTAGGGCAAAGCAGTCTACCAGCTGGAGGCTGCGTCACACCAGGGAGCAGAAGCCCTAATCCTAACCACCTTCACAGCCAGGCATGGTCATGCAGGTGCGATCACCGCACCTGCAGACAACTCTCCCTCAACAAGCAGCCTAAGACAGACCCAGCAACCAAACCAGCCTGGGTCACCTTCTCCTGTGGCACCAGGCTCCAGCACTCAAATCCTGCAGCCCCAGCCATTGGCAGATAACGGCTGCTCATTCAATCTTTCTTTACTTTAAAAATTGTTGGCACACATATACAACAGAGTTCTGACAGATACTGATCCTAGGTGCCTCACATAGGTGAGTCCTTATTGCTCTCCGGCTCTTTGGGGGACCCCCCACCCCCAAGCTTGGTTTTGAAGCAGGAGAAATGAAATGAAATGAATGAAACTTATATAGCGCACAACTTACCCTGGGGCATCTCCGCGCTTGCTTAGGGAACCCGTCCTGGTATTCCCCTGTGAGATACCCTGGCAGGGTATCCACAAGGTGAAAGCCAGGCATCCCACCGCGAGGGGCCGTTGTGGAGATTAAGCAAGCTATTGCCCAGAGTCGCATAGTGTGAACCCGTGAGTTGAGAAGGCACCGGAGCGAGAATTAACGAGTCCGTGGAATTTTTGAGCCCAAGACCCACCAAGGCGGGGGATTGAACCCTGGTCCAGGGCCGAACTCAAGCTCCAGGTCTGCCGCCTCTAACCCCTGAGCCACACTAAACGTTGATTCCAGACAAGGGTCCAGGATCTGAAGGGTAGCTCTTAGGGATCAGGACTCACTCTAGCAGAGACCAGCAGTAGGGCTGAGCTCGGTTCAGGTGGTGCTGGTCAGCTGTCAGATCGGCCTCTCGAAGCTTGTTGTATCCCTGTAGCTCAAACAGGACAGACCCCTGGAGTCACTTCTGGGGATCTTGTTTTCAAGGCAAGCAAGTCCAGTCTTCCTTCTTCCGTTAGCATGGGGGTTCTTTTTTCT